>NW_019247998.1:108079-124395 GCF_002742605.1 Olea europaea var. sylvestris | reverse complement strand
CAGAATCTAAAAGTTACAAAATGATATTATTAATAATGGGCAAACGAACATTGCTAAATCTATATGTTTTAACATGTATTGAATTTTGTAAAGTCCGCTAGATATTTTCTTTAAGAACAGTATTGTACATTGTAAAATTTACAAAATATATGAACTTTTTCAAACACAAACTAAACGTTGCAAAATAATATTATTAACAATGGACAAAAGAAGGTTGCTAAATGTGTATATTTTAAAAACCCGCACAGAACGTAAAAGACACATTTTTCAGCTATGATCATCGCCCTTTTTTAGATCTACGAAGTGTATAAATTTCTTTTTCTGGAAAAAGATGACAAATGTTGCAAAAGGATACATTAGCAACCAACGACAACCTACGTTGACTGACTGTTATTATAAACTATTTTTAGCAATATGTAACTAATGAACGTTGTGTTTACATGATGCGAAATGCTATTTAGTGAGCTCAAAGAGATTGTAACATTTTGGAATTTTCAGTAATTTTTTGAAGAATATAATAAAGTTTAGAAGTTTTTTGCTATTTTTGCAGAAAGTGAAATTGAGCTATATAAATATTATACAACAATGTAGATAGGAACGAATGTTAGATACAACAACCTTTATATATAGGCTTTTAATTCATCTTATGACTCATTTGTTTCGTCGACTATTTGTTCAGCATCAATTATTACTCAATCACAAGTTGCTCTAGATTTCATGAAGTCGAGAAGGGAATTGGAGACATTCGAGCTGAACATGATGAATAAGGTAAGGGAGATAGAAAAATTGCACTCTGGTGACAAAACATCACATACCTATAAAGCAAAACAAGATCAAGATTTCATCAAGCAAATATTAAACCAAAAATATTACAACAAGACAATCTTGTAGACAGAAGTTACATCTATTTTCATACGACATTACATGCAAGGGACAATTTAGCATGGCATGTGAAATTTGATCCCGTTTAAATTCAATCAGAAGGTTTTACATCATACCATAATAAAAGATTGGAGCTCTTGTATGTTACATATTACACAATTTTTTTCATGACCTTCTAGTTTGAAGTTAAAACTTTAAATTTCAAAGCAAAATTGGTGCAAAAGGTCCTAAACCTTTTCCAATATTGTGTAACTGGTCCAAATCATTCGAATGTGGCACAAATTGTCCCTATCTTTTCAACTTTTGTGCAAATGATCCTTTTGGATTAGTTTTGTTTATAAGGGCCGTTATTTAGGTCTTTGAAATGTAATTGATGTGATGGAGCATTTTTTGTCTAGTACATGTGTTACTTTAGTTGATAAACCCAATAGTTACTTATCACTATATATAATATAGTAACATGAATACCATTTTAGAATCTTGGTATTTCTGTTAAGAGAAAATGAATTCCAATATATATCGTTTTGACCTACCATTAGTGATATGGATTTTGTGGATAAATCTTAATAATGAGGAGTGCTGTCTTCATGCCCACAACGATGATGACTTAAATGTTGTTTAGAATTTCACTTAAGGAAAAATGGTTGTCTTCAAATGCTCCTCAACTATTATTATTATTATTATTGTTATTATTATTATTATTATTATTATTATTATTATTATGGATAGGATCTAGGTGGTTGTGATGTGTGGTGAAACCCTCCCACTCAACAGAGATGTAAAGATATAACATCTGCATTGATGAGTTCCTGTTGAAGGTTGCGAGAAGAAACATTACATGAAGACAAAGAAAAATGAATTTATCTAGAAGATTTGTTTTTTGGAATTTGTTTTCTTGTTATTGTAATGTGAGTGTATTGGTGTGTTTTTTGGATTTACTGACGGGGGTGAATTAGCAACATACCAGATAAAAATATCTCTTCCAATGACAACTAAGAACAATTGCATTCCAAAGACAAAACTAACAACCCTTGTAGATGAAATCCGTCCAAAAAGACCATTTGCGCCTAAAATTGAAAATATATAGAACTGACCTTAGACAGTATCAATAATTATCTAGAATGGCCATCAACGTGAAGACTACTCGATAAACTCTCTACGTGGAGCACCCCGTGCTCCTCTATGTCCACACTAGGCTATCGACCACTCTGTGGCCCTCTATGTTCATGCTAGGCTGCCTACCATTATGAGGCCTTCTACATCCATACTAGGTCGCCTACCACTACGAGGCCCTCTACATTTATGCAAGACTGTCTCTCACTACGATGTCACCACAACACTTGACCATAAAAACATCCTTGAGTTGTTGGAAACTGTTCAATGGTTAACATAGACACAACTAATAGCTTGGAATGTGGAGGCCTTCCACTCAAACGTGGGGTTAGGAAAAGATGATGTATGGAACACATGGCTTGACAACCGTCCAGTAGTTATATAGCTTCAGATGCCTATACATACCCAGAGACAGGACACGTATAAAGGAATGAAATTTTGGCTATCTGAATACATATTCTATATTTTCTAAATCCCATACTAATTCTCAAGATGGAGGCACAACGAGGAGAAAGCCCCGATCGCATTTTTATAGTGCCATTGGTTCATTAGAGTAATAAAAATACTTTATGCTGCCAGGAGGGTATGGAGTTTTGTTTCATAACTACCTCATAATCGCCAACAGTGGAAAACTACTGAATAGAAAAGCTATGTCAAGAAAATGAACTAGGAGTGGTACGCGCTTGGTTGGGAATATGGGGAGACGGAGTAGAAGTTAGTTTTAAGGGGTCACGATCCATCACCGTCATCGCAATATGCAATGTAGAACCAATTCAGTACTCTGAAAACATAGTTGGCAGCCATGATGACCTCTTACAAAGTCAATTGTAGAGAGCCACAATCCCATCACTGATCCCATCGTAGGTCATGTGAGAACAATAGCCTCGAGAAGCAAAAGCAATTGTCACACCTGTTATTTACACAGCAGCTGGAGATTTGGAGGCTTCAGAAATTGTAGTTTCTAGCTCTCACATCCAATGGTAGACTTTGAATGAAAGATGGCCCGTAAGATAGATGATTTATTATCCAAGAGGAATGACAGAAGCAGGGAAATGGTTTTAAAAGAAGAACCATTTGTACGTAAGATCATAGTCGGCCCCTCTTTCGAAAGACTTCAACTAGCGATGATAGAGACATTCGATGGAGTCACTAATCCGCTTAACCACTACAAACCTTCATTGATTTGATGAGACTCTATGCAATCCCAAATGTAGTAATGTGTTGGTCTTTTTCCCCGACACTACGGACAGATGCCAATACTGGGTAGCAACTTTAGCATCCTAGTCTATCAAAACATTTGATGAGCTCTCTATGAGTTTTATAACTTACTTCTTAAATAGTAAGAGGAAAAGGAAGATAGCCATTAGATTGATGCAAGTTATACATGAGAAAGACGAAGAATATTTGGCTTGGTTTAGCCGAGTGACACTTGGTTTAAAAGACCTCAAAATGTCTACATTGGTAACCGCATTGATGAATGGGATGCGAAATCAGCCCTTCAAGATGTCACTTTCCAAAAATCTCCCAAAGTTGATATGTGACCTGCTAAAGAAGGGAAACAAGTACGTTGGTGTAGAGGAAGCAGAAATGGCCATGAAAAATCTCAGAGAATGATGGGAGATAGAAAGTTACAAGCGAAATCAAGTGATGAGCAAAAGCTCACTGACAAAAATAAGCCAAAAATGAGCGCATAAACAAGGGACACGCTTAGGATCGGTCGATCAAGCAAAGACGAAAGAAAGTCAAGGCTTTCACCCCTTTGAACATCCTGCACACAAAGTTGCTGATGTAGAATGACTTAAGTCGATGTTAAAGCTCCTCTAACAAAATAAATCAAAGCAAGTATTGCCATTTCCATAACGATCACAGATATGATACTAAAGATTGCATACAGCTAAAGGATAAGATAGAGAGCCTTCTGAGACAGGGCACTTGACCAAGTATATGATAAATGATAGAGGAAAGCAAAAACTTGAGGGTCGTCCCCTACCAAGAGCTAGAGTGATAAATGCAATAGTTGGTGGGATAATGGCAGACAGAGACTGAAATTTGACTAGGAAGAGCTATATACGTTCCTTTGGGGTTTGCTCTATTCAGAAGAATACAAGATTCAATCAGAGTTTTACTTTTGGCTAGGAAGACTTGATTGGCGTAGCAAGCCCCAAAGATGGTGTCGTGGTAGTAGTAAGATGACATGGTAGGTTTTGATGTTGAGAGGATGCTGGTCAACAGAAGAAGTACAGTGAATGTTCTCACTTGGGATTTTTTTGGTTTTGGATATCTCTCATGAGAGATTAAAGACAATGATCACCACTATACAAGACTTTGGAGGGACAACTATGATACCAAAGGGAACTTTGGAGCTTTTGGTCACGCTAGGTACTTATCTAATGTTCGTAGTGATCATGACGAGTTTCTTAGTTCTCAAAACTCCCATCAACTTATCATCAGATCATGAGGTTCCTGACTATTAGAGGGGTTGGGTGTGTAAGGGAAGATCAACATGCATCGAGAAAATGCTACATTGACAATATACAAATGAAAGGTTTACCAGCCATTATGATGCTAAAAGTAGAGCCCCTAGGGGAAGGATTGAGCCGCTCAACATGATCAAAAAAATTTTGGTATTAGAGGGACGCAGGTTTAGTAGCAGATTTGAATCTAATGAAAATGAAGAGTTGGTAAAATGTCTTGCTTGTAACCTAGACGTTTTCTCATGAAAATCAAGCAATATCTCATAGATCATCCCAACAGTCACCCAACACTGCCTCAGTATTTTACCAGGGACTAGGCCAGTGAAGCAAAAAAAAAAAAAGAAACTTTGTCCCAGAAAGGCAAGTGGCGATGAAAGTGAAAGTAAAGGTTCAAAAATTATTGAAGGAGGTTTCGTGCGAAAAGTGTAATACCTCGAGTGGTTGGCAAACATCGTGCTTATAAAGAAATCAAATGGAAAATGGCGTATGTGTATAGAATACATTGGATTGAACAACCCATGTCCAAAAGACTCATACCCACTTCTCCGGATAGACCACTTGATAGACGCTACATTGGATCATGAA
Organism: Olea europaea var. sylvestris; assembly: GCF_002742605.1. Lineage (NCBI taxonomy): Eukaryota > Viridiplantae > Streptophyta > Magnoliopsida > Lamiales > Oleaceae > Olea > Olea europaea. The sequence goes on along the minus strand of NW_019247998.1, from coordinate 119,341 downwards.
AGATTCTGTTTTCTAGACACATTGTCTGAGTATTACCAAATTTCTGTGGTCGAGTGTGATTAGGAGGAGGCATCATGTATTACTAACTTTGAGATGTATTGCTATACAGCCATGCCATTCAGTTTGGAAAATGTTAAGGTAAAGTCTTTCATGAATTAATTGGGGGTGTTATAGAGGCTTATGTCAATGACATGGTGGTCAAAAGTGCCAAAGTTAATAACGATGTGGCTTGCTTGTAGAAAGTGTTCAACGTTGCTCGACGAAATAGGTTGAAGTTCAACACGGAGAAATGTGTTTTTCCGTACCACTAGTGGAAAGTTCCTAGACTTCATGATCACGCAGAGTGACATTGAAGTTAACCCAGATAAAATCTAAGTACTAAAAATTAAAAGCCCTACCAGTAAAAAAAAAAGGTCCAAAGGCTAATAGGATGGGCAATAGCATTGAATCGTTTTATGTATCAAATAGCATATAAGTGTTACCATTTCTTTAAGATCATTGGAGGACTCTACCAATTTTGAGTGGACATAGGAGTGCGAGGAGTCACTTGAGTCCCTAAAGCATTCACTATAACGACCACCAATTTTGACCAATCCGTGCCTCAAGGATGTGTTATGTCTCTACCTAGCAGTTTTACCACAGGCAGTCAGTGTGGTACCGGTAAAAGAATTCTCTATGGCACAGAAACCAATTTACTACGTGAGCCAAGTGCTAAAAAGTGCTAACACAAGATATAGCATGGTCAAGTATTTGGTGTTTACACTGATCATTATGATCAGAAAATTGAGGCCATATTTTCAATCTCACATGGTGCAAATAATGACTTATTAGCCCATTAAACAAATTTTACATCGACCAGAAAATTATGGGGATTATTGAAATGCGATCAAGTTAAGTGAGTTTGACATTGAATTCAAGCCAAGAACAGCTATTAAAGCACAAGCTCTAGCAGACTTTAACGTCGAGTTTACTATCTCGGGCATAGGCTTGCTAGCTAGACTTCGGTAAAGATTTACAGCAACTCTCAGTTGATTGTTGGGCAGGTGAGAAAAATTTGAAAGGTCGGAAAGATGGCAACGCGTCTAATGAGAGTAAAAGACTTGCAAAGAGGATTTACAAGCTTCAAGATAACTAAAGTCCTTGGAAAAGACATTGAACGAGCAGATAAATTGGTCAAACTTACATCTACTAACCCGAAGAATTTGCTTTGTACTGCAAAATATGCAAGTCCTATAGCAGCCTAGCATTCAACACTTGATCAACATCGTGAACATAAAGTACGAAAAAAGTTTTATGGACCCATTGATTGAATATCTTATGGAAGACAATGTGCTGGAAGGTAATTTTGAGGCAAAGAGGCTAAGGTTTTTCACCATCTTCAATAGACAGTTGTATAAGCGGGGTTTCTCCATGCCACGTTTAAAGTGTTTATGACCAATAGAGGCATGAGAGCTTATATTCGAGGTACATGTAGGAATTCATGGCGACTGTCCTTGTTTTCAAAGCTCTACGATAGGGATACTATGACCCACTATGAAAGGAAATGCTAAAGAGTTGGTGAAAAATGTGATACATGTCAACACCATTAAAACTTGATCCATGTTCTAGTCTAGCAACAGACGATTACTGAGTGGGTGAAAGCAGAACCGCTAGCTACCATCATGATAACTAAGGCGTAGGGCTTTATGTGGAAAATATCATATGCAAGTTTGGCATACATAGAGTGATCATTACAAATAATGGCAAGTAGTTCAACGATCATAGCTTCAAAGCTTTCTGCACAAGTTATCGTATTAACCATAAACTGACTTCAGTTCTTTACCCTCAGTCGAATAGGCAAGCCATAATGATAAATCGGACCATATTGTGAGATCTAAAGATAAGGTTAAAGAAAGAGAAGGGGATTTTGGTAGACGAATTGTCGAATGTGCTATGGGCATACCACACAGTCCCATGGGAACCAACTGGTGAAACACCTTTCAAATTGTCTTTCGAAATGGAAGTAGTTATTCCTATTGAAATCCTAAGCAAGACTCTCACAATGAAAGTTAAGCAACTAAACATCATAGCAACTAGTGCAAAACTCTGCTTTCTCGAGGGAGTGAAATGAAGGGCAACCATAAATATGTTGGTTTACATACGAAAGGACACTGAGCATTTCAATCGAAGGGTAAGACCACAAATTTTCCAGTCGGGAGATCTTGTGCTGAGAGACACAAAACCAGCAAGAAAGCACCCTCCATCTAAGCTCTGACAAATTGGAAAAGGCCCTATAAAGTGATTCGCAACCTTAGAAAAAGAGCTTACTATCTGAAAGATACGAATGGAAAACTACTAAGCAGGCAGTGTAATGTTGAGCATCTCAAAAAATACTATCAGTGGGCCTACTAAATAGAAAGATAAGTAAATGAATAATTCCAGGAAGCTAATATTCCCAACTTACCTTATATTACAACCAGTTGGGAATTAAAATTGAGCAAAATGGTCCCAAGCTTCAAGTTTCTTTTCGTTTCATCTTCCTCTTTTTCTTTCCTTTCCTTTTTCCTTTTTCTTCTCTATTCTCAATTCTCTCTATCTATGTATATATAATCATGTGTATGTAATTGGATTTGTATATAATTGGATTAGAATGAAATGGATTTGGTTAAATATATCTCGTTAACCATCGCTTGACTTTTTCTTTTTTTTTTCATATATTTTTTTGCTAGACATAGTTGACTCAATTTTAGGTGTTGACTAATTTAATTATATAAGGTATAAGATATTATAAAACTCAGCCCCTTAAAAGAATTTCGTACTTAAAATTCAATTCACTGAGTATGAAAAAGTTGTAGATATTGAGAATGTATTTGCTTTTTACTTTCCCATGTCGCCTCTTCTATAGCATGATTCCTCCATATATTTTAACTAAAGGAATAGTCTTGCTGCGCAAAACCTGTCATTTTCCGTCCAATATTTGAACTGGGTTTTCTTCATATATAAGATTTTCCTTCAACATCATTGGTTGTAATTCCAAAACATGATATCGATCTAAAATATATTTATGAAGCATGCAAACATGAAACACATCAATTGCGTTGGTAAGGCCAATCGATAAGCGATTGGACCAATACGTTCAATAATCTCATATGTATATCTTGGACTCAAATTTTTTTTCGTTTACAAACATGATAACATCTTTCCATGGCGATAATCATAGGAAAATTATATCCCAAACTGTAAATTCAAGATTTCTTCTACATCTATCTGTGTAATTCTTCTATCTATCTTGAGTTATCTTTAACTTTTCTTTAATTACCTTTATTTTTTTGGTGGTAATCTAAACATATTCAAGACCTAATAACTTTCTTTCAACCACCTCATCCCAACATATTAGAGTTCTACATTTCCTACAGTGCAATGCTTCAAAAGGAGCCATTCTATGCTCCAACGATAATTATTATTATAAGCAAATTCCATTAAAGAAAGATGAGTATCATTATTCCTTTTAAACTGTAGTACCCAAGCTCCTAACATGTCTTCCAAAGTCTCCATAGTGCTTTTCAACTAACCATCTATTTGTGGATGAAAAGCTGTTCTAAAATTAAATTTAGTACCCATAGCTTTCTACAAACTAGGCTAAAATTTAGAAGTAAAATGAAAATCCCTATATAAAACAATAGATACTAGTGCCTCATCAACATATATTTTGCCAGTTTATCTAGTGATTAAGTGACTTTAATAGGTAAAAATCTAGAAGTCTTCATCAATTTGTCTACAATTATCCATTTGCCATCATGACCAATCTGAATACTAGAAGCCCAAATAAGAAATCCAAGGTAATGCGATCCCATTTCCACTCAAGAACAGGCAACACTTGTAACAATCCCACCGGTTTCTGACAATCTGGTTTCACCTGCTAACAAATGAGATATCTAAATACAAACTCAGCTATTTTTCCTTCATTCGAAGCCTACAATGGTGTTATTTGAGTATACAAATACTACCTAGATGCATCGCGTAAGCTGAACTATGTACTTCTTCTAGAATCTCTTTCTTCAATATCGAATCATCTGGCACACATAATTTACTTTCTATAACTAAAGCTCTATCATCCCGAATAGCATAATCTGTAAGATTACCCTTACTAACTTCTTCTCTCAATTTACTCAATGTCAGATCTTGAGTTTGAGCTTCTCTAACTGTGTCAATCAAAGTAGGCCTTACTTGAAAATTGGCAAACAATGCTCCTACACTGGTCACTGACAATTGAACATGTCAAACTCTGAACTCGCCAAACAAGAAAGACCATACTGCATTAGTCTGGGTCATAGGACTAGACGTCTTCCTACTGAGAGCATCAGCAACTACATCGGCCTTCACTTAATGATAATGAATCTTGTAGTCATAATCTTTTATCAACTCTAACCATCATTTTTGCCTCAAGTTCAACTTTTTCTGATCAAAATCATATTTTAAACTTTTATGATCTGTATATATGTGACATCTCTCGTCATACAAGTAATGTCTTCAAATCTATAAGGATAAAATAAGTACAACTAGCTCTAAGTAATGTGTAGGATAACTCAGTTTATGTTTCTTCAACTGTCTAGAATCGTATGCTATAAGTTCCCATTTTACATCAAAATACAACCAAGATCCTGACGTGAAACATCACTATATATCACAAACTCTTCACTAGGAGACGAAAGAGTAAGAACTGGATCTTAAACTAATCGATTCTTTAGTTCTAGGAAACTATTTTCACAATCTTCACTCCAAATAAATTTAGCATTCTTTCTAGCTAAATTGGTCAAAGGAAGAGCAATATTAGAAAATCACTCTACAAAACGACGGTAATAACCTGCTAACCCAAGAAGACTTCATATTTCTGTCACATTAGTAGGCCTTTCACTTTTCACCACTGCACCAGCTATTCGCGGGTTGACATAAATTCTCTTTGTTGATATAACACTCCCAAAAATACAAATCTATCAAGTCAGAATTCACATTTACTAAATTTAGCATACAATTGCTTATCGAGTAAAGTCTGCAAAATGATTTTGAGATGCTCATCATGATCTCGAGAGTACACTAATGTATCATCAATGTATACAATCATCAATCTATCTGAATATGGATGAAATACTCTATTTATCATATCTATAAATGTTGCTGGTGTTTTGGTAAACCCAAACGGCATCATGAGAAACTTATAATAGCCATATCTTGTCCTGAAAGCAGTATTTGACACATCACTATCCCTAATTTTAAGATGATGATATCCAGAATGTAAATCAATCTTTGAAAAATACCGTAGCACCGCAAAGCTAATCAAACAGATCATCGATATGTGGCAAAAGATATTTATTGCGAATTGTCACTTTGTTCAACTGTCTATAATCTATACACAATTACATGATACCATCTTTCTTCTTCACAAATAAAAACTGCTTGCAATTGAACTTTTAACTCTTTCAATTCTGTTAGAGCCTGTGAAATTGGTGCAGTTCCTAGAATCAGATCTACAGTAAACTCGATATCCTTGTCTAATGGTAAACCTAGTAGTTCTTCTGAAAATACATCAAGAAAGTATCTAACCACTGGGATGTCTTAGAGTTTTATTTTGCCAACATTCGTATCATTCTCATGAGCCAAATATGCATGACAATCCTTACTGAGTAATCTTCTAGAATCAATAGCAAATATCAAACAAGATGGTAAAATTTTGCTCAATCCATTGAACATAATTTCAGGAAACACAATTTTTTTGGAAAACAATCAATCGAAGCTCAATTTGTAGCTAAAAAGTCCATACCCAAAATAAAATTGAACTTATGTTCTCTAAGATATACCAAATTTGCCTTCAGCTTGTGTTTATTTACCTTAATCCCACAATCTCAATATTTACTATTTGCTAATAATGATTCACCTACTAGCGTACCTACTACCAAATAACTAACTAAAAATTCTAGCTTTTGTTTCGCATACAAAGCAAGTGCAATTGAAATTAAAGAATGTGTAGATCAATGATCGATCAAAATACGAGCGTCTCCATCAAAAATAGATTGTATACCCATAATCACATTTGGTGACTCTTCTGTTGTCTATTGAGTCATAGCAAAAACTTTTCCATTGATCTTCGATTGTATTGCCTGGCTTTTTAGTTTAGTAACGCTACCACTTACAATATTAGATTGGACTGTACTGTTAGTACCTGCTTTATTAACTGAAACGTCTCTCTAAATTTGATTCTATCTTGTATTAACAAAACTCTACCAAAGAACATCCTCTGTGCCATGCCACTCTCCTAAAATACAACTGGGCAATTCTTTTTAAGATGTCCTTCTTGGCCATAACGATAGCAAACACCAACCAATTGCACTTCAAACACTCTTTAGGATGAGATCTTCCATAAAATTGACAATAAGGAAATCAAGCCCTGCTGGAGCTATTACTCTGCTTCGAGATAAATAGTCATTGAAAAAAGCCCTGAGTATGAGGACGGCTAGTCAATGGCTGCTGCACAGTACTATAATTAAATATGGAACCCTGAATTCCCCGTGTTCTAGCCTTGAATTGACTTGAACTGGATAAACTAGGTCGAAATCCTCTACAGTCCCCTTGTGGTGGTCTATAGCTAGAAATAACGACCAATGTCTAACTACTATTTATTCTGAACATTGCATGTTCTCTGCCAATTGATCTATCATAAATACTCTTCTCTACTCTCAAAGTCGATTCAACCAATTTTCCAAATTCGTTCTAACTTGCAGCTCTCACTGCTGACCTGATATCTTTTCTTAACCCATTTTCAAACTGTCCGCATTTATCCACTAAAAGTCAGATCCATCATCAAGGCTACGATAATATGCAAATTTTTATAAAATATGAGACACCTCAAACACTAAAAAATATCATCTCATAGTCGTGATATAATCATCAACTCAAATTCATACCATCATCTAATTACGCCACATGTAATCCATAAAAAATATACCCTCTACTAAAATCTGTAATCAACACTCGGGCTAAGCACTTTCGCTATGGGCTTTGGCCTCCTCCATGAGCGAAAGAGGGTGTCAAGACCTCTGATAATCAATTCTAGAATATGGTCAATGCCCCTCTGTGAACTATATGTATACAGTCAAGATCAAAGTCCGGTCAAAACCCCTATAAGTAAGACAGAACATGGCCAATACCACTCTGTAAGCTAGAAAAAGTATATAATTATGAGTACTTTTGTAGTCAATCTCAATATAACATATCTCACATTCCAATTCACATTTCGTCCATATACAATATTTAAATTCCACATGTATAATAACATAAGAATCTTTCCATATTAATCATGTAATTGAACAAATAATTCACATAATCACACGTAATATAATGATTACGTACTTTATCAATATTTAACAATGTATAAGTTTTTCCACTTACATGCTATTTACGTAGTGATTGGCTTGACTGATAAGCCGAACCGATCTCTTCGTTATCCCCGATATAATAATAAATTTATTTCAGTCAAAACATAATTCACAATTATAATAAAAATAACATGATAGCCATTTCCCTTCTCTTAGTAATCTATTTTCATTTACTTTTTAAATTTCATCCATTGTTTTGCCCATATATCGTATTATCTGCCAATGTATATTTAAGTTTCCATATTACTTCCAAATTGACAATAAAATGACACACAACATTTCTTTACATTTCGAATTTGGTTGGCTGCTATACACTTTTTTACCTATTAAATTATCAATTCTCTATTTACTAACTCACTTTATATTCCTATCTTACAGGTTATATATAGAAGGCGATTACACATAAGCAAATTAATTAATCCATTTCCTAGTTGATTTCTCTAAAAAGAAATGCAAAAAACCTATACTATTCCCAGCTCTCAGTTTCAATTCATGCTGTTCTGTAGTTATATTATCAACTTCACCAACTGTTAGCTTAAGAAGAAAAATTCCAGGAAACTAATATTTCCAACTTACCTTATATTACAACTAGCTAGGAAATAAACTTGAGTAAAATGGTTCCAAGGTTCAAGTTTTTTTTTTTTTTTCCCTTTTCATTTCTTCTTCCTCTTTTTCTTTTCTTTACCTTTTCCTTTTTCTTCTCTTTTCTTGTTTCTAAGTGCTGTGTACATATAAATTGTGTATATGCAATTAAATTTGTCTGTAATTGGATTAGAATGAATCGAATCACCCACTGCATATCTTTCATTTTTTTTCAATTTTTTTTTTTTTTTTTGCTTGACTTAGTTGACTTAATTTTAGATATTAACTAATTTAATTAGATAAGGTATAAGGTATTACACCCTACACTATACGTTAGACATAGTCCAGGAGGGTAGGCAAAGGGCAACAAAACCAACGAATCGATTATCAGCTCGACAGCATTCTACAGTCCTAGTAAGAAGCCTTCAAAACCAAAAGACGGTTAAGACCTTAAACAACTAGACCCAACGCTCTACATTCGACACAACGCTCTTTCCATATCGTCAAGGTAAACTCCTGCTTGTTATTCTTGTAGTGATGATATTCTCTCAAGAACAACACTCTACATTCTTGACTTTGGATTTTCCCACTCGGGGCTATCATGAGATGGAGATACTTCGACCTTTAGAAATGCCCGCTTGTACCAAGGTGATTGTCAGGAAAAGTGTTGACAATATGGAAAGAGCGTTGGGTCTAGTTGTTACCTTGAATGTTTGAAGGAGCTAGACGTTTTGCAAGAGGAGAAGTAAATATAAAATGGAGGCCTTACCCCTATATATAGATCTATATTTTGAATTTTTCGAGGGAAAATTTTCCCCAAAAAATCAAACCCACTCATGGGGTTCCATTTGTACAATATTGGCACTACGCTGCGCCACTTGGATTACCCACTTCTATTATACTAAATGTTGATAGGTGACGAATCGATTTTGAAAAAAAAAATATCAACGTAGGATAGTGAGAATGTTACTCTTTATCGATAAACATCGACAAGAAGAAGAGGCTAGTGATGTAAATAACATCAATAATTATCTACAATAGACAATGAGGTGAAGGTAACTCATAAGCACGCTACGTGGAACACTCCATGCTAGGCTACTTACCACTACGAGACCCTCTACGTCCACACTAGGCTGTTGACCACTATAGACCCTTTACGTTCATGCAAGGCCGCCTATCACTACGAGGCTCTCTACGTCCACACTGAGCTGTCGACCATTATGGACCCTCTACGTTCATGCTAGGCTGCCTACCACTGCGAGGCCTTCTACATTCATACTAGGTTGTCGACCATTTTGAGACCCTTTACGTTCATGCCAAGTCATCTATCATTGCGAGGCCAACACGACACTGGACCATAAAAATCATGGACACAACTAATCACTTGGAAGGTAGAAGCCCCTCACTCAGAATGCGGGGGTGGTGGGAGGTGCTACGTGGGACACTTGGCATGACAAATGCCCTTCAATTATATAGCTTCAAATGCCTATAAATACCCTAGAATCGAGACAAGTATGGACGGCTGAGATTTTGAAATACCCTAGAATCGAGACAAGTATGGACGACTGAGATTTTGACTATCTAAGTACATATACTATCTTTTCGACATCCCATACTAATTATTTCTCCGGAGGTACAACGAGGAGAAAGCCTCAACCTCATATTGTATGCGCCATTGATTCATCAAAGTAGCAGAATCAATTTACGTTGTCAAGAGGGCACTGAGATTTGTTTCACAACCATCTCAAGAACTATTTACATCATATTTTAAAGGCATGAACCAATTATGCAATATTAGAAAAGGTTGGAACTATTTACGCCAATTTCCCAATTTCGAACACATTTTCAGGTACTTCCCTCACAACAATGAGTACAACCTTCAGTCCACGTCAACCAAACCATATCTTGGATAATGGAGCCCACATAAGTTAACGACTGATCTGGATCACAGTCGTTTAGCACAAAACGGCGCCGTATAAAACTCATTCAGCACCTGTATTGTCTCCGAACTCTTTGGTTTCATCAGCTACTCTGGCCCCTCTTCTCCTCCGGCGGATTCCCCAAAGACACACATTCTATATATCTTTCTCTCTCTATATTTGTGTTGTAGATTGAGTTTGTTTTGAGCAATGGCGGCGTCGTTTGGAACTGCTACGGCATCGGCGACTGAGAATGCGCTCAAATCATCCCCTTATTTACCTCTCAGTCGTCGCCCTTTACTCAGTTCGAGCTCCAAGGTGTCATTTCGCCTCTCTCACAAGTCCAAGCTCCGATTCTCCTCTAAGGTAATGATATTAAAAATTAAACTTCTTATATATGATTTTGATGTTGATTTTTGTAATGAAGAATGGTGGACTTTTTTTCTCATTTTTTTTTCTTTTTTAATATTTTTTCGTGCTCTATTTGTGCTCTGATTTATGAGACCGATCTTAATCTTTCTCTGTCCATGTCTTGGCATAAATGTAGAAAATGCGTGTGCGCTTTTTTATGTAAGATGTGATCTTTAATCCTACATATTTAGTCTTTCGTTTTTGCTGTTATCTAGTTTGTGCTGGAAAAAATGAATTCAGATTTTCATTGAGAAAAAATTTAATTAAAATGTGAATAAGAGAGAGAGGGTTAAACGTTGGTTTAGTTCATACAAGCAATATACGTTTTTTCCATTGTTTTATATAAGCATGCTTATGCCTTATACCTGGTGTCACTGGAAAGCCTAAAGTTTTCACGATTTGAATGCCATTTGTGAAGGTTGTTTGCCTCGATTTATCAAGGCACACGGCCTCAAGCATATGTTTCGGGTCATCCGAGGTGGACGCTTGTTTTTCTCACCTTTATGTTGCGACTTTTTGTCACTAGTATAAACTTTTTGGTGTTTTTATTTGGAGCCGAGAACGTATTAATTATTTTTTGAGCCATTTTATATATGACTTAACCATAAAAACTCAAAAAAAGAATTGGAGAATAGAAAAGAGAACAAGTGAAGCTGGTGGTCCATAGCCTCCTATTAAATTGAAGTGCAATGAATTCATTTTTCGTATTGAAGTTGCAAAGTTTTACCAGCTGAATAAATAGGTAGCAGACCTACAACACGTGACTTCTCTCTGTTCTTTTTTTTAACATTTTTCAATTTGTTATATTTTTGTTTTTGTTAGCTTTTCTTTCAAAGTCAAACCAACCAAAATTCTTGAATGGATAGCTAATCGTTATATTTGATTTAGACAAAGTATCCCATCACGAAATTAATTGCTGGAAAGAAGGAATAAAAAAAAAA
>NW_019247998.1:86715-102514 GCF_002742605.1 Olea europaea var. sylvestris | reverse complement strand
TCTTTTTTTTTTTTTTTTTTTACATGGTAACATGTATGATAATGTGTTACTTGTAGGTTGAAATGAGGTATCCTTTTAATTCACCCCAAATCATAATACCATTCCATCTGACATTGTTTTCCACTATCGGCACCACCTTCCGGCTTCCGCCACCATTTCGTTATGATTTCTCCTATCTCATTCACCCCTTGCTTCTTTTCCCAAACAACACCGTCTTCTCAACTCAATTGCTTGCTGTCTTCATTAATAATAAAAATTTAATTACTAACGTATTATAATGCATTCAAGTAACATATCACATCATGTTACCTTCATCATCGCATACCATCCCGTCCCTCCGTTGCCACCGCCTTTCGCTGACAAATTAAAAAATAATCTATTCCACTTCCACCTAACTAAAACAATAATTATTCATTTTCAATATCATAATGGTAGATGGCCTAATATGAATATAGAGGGTCTCATAATGGTCGACAACCCAATTTGGAAGTAGAGAGCCTTGTAGTTGTAGATGGCCTAGCATGAGGTGCTATACTTAAGAGTGTCTATTGAGTAGTCTTCACCTTGTTAGCCATTGTAAATAATTATTGATTCCATCTAATATTACTAGCCCATCTAACTCTTGTTGATTCATATCGATAAGGGATAGCGTCTACACTTCTTCCGTGTTGATTAATTTTTATTTTTATTTTTTTCAAATCGACCCATCGCATATCAACATTTGATATAATATAAGTGAGTCGAGGGGTCCAAGTGGTGTAGGGTAATGGTAATCTTGTACAAATGGCACCCCATGGATGGGTTTGATCAGTATAAACGGGTGAAGACCTACCGTCTTCATTCTCTTCCGAATTTGCAAAAATGCTAGAAATATTATTCCTTCAAACTCTCAAGGTAATTTCTTCCTCTATTCTTCCTTAATTTTAGTTTTTTCAAGTTGTCTTCCTTCATTTCATTGTAATTTTAGAGCCATTTTAACCTCTTCCTCCAACAAAAGTGGAAATGAAGGGTTGAACAAGTCGACCAACTGATCGTCGGATGGGTTGGTAGATTCCCACTAAAACATTGCTAGTCGATCGTCGACCAACGACCAGCGATGGTCAACGACTGTCGACCAATAGTCCGACTGCCCTCAGGTGGGGTCGATTGATCTCTCCGTGACTCCAATAGCTCGATCCATTCTACTTAACTACATATCTTTCAACCAAATTCTCCCAAAAAGCATATTGGCTCAACTAAGTCTTCTAATCGAAATTTAGAAATTTGACAGGATGTGACTAGCGAGGTGGTTGTTCTTGATATTTCAAAATGCTATAGCATTAACAACTCCCCAATCAAATTGGAAAAATCACTTAGCAAATTCAACCGTGTTGACAATTATGTTTATGGAGTCCTTAGGCACAAAGAGAGATCTATTACCAACCCCCGCATGGTTGTTACGTATAAAGACACTATGGATGGTGGTCTTCGATTCCCCATCCATCCATTCTGTCTCAATTTTTAATGAATTTCACCTCACTTCTAAATCCTAATGCATGAAAAAATGTGTTATACTTCTTATATATTTGCCTCAGCAAGGAAATCCAAAAGCTTTATAGGGCCAAACTTGTGAGCAAGAGACAAAAAACGATAACCTACAATCTGTTTTGGCCCAAGCACCAGAGGAGGCAGTAGAATGATATAAGGCTTTGGGGAAGTGTGCTAAGGACTTGGAAGCATCTATGAAGTAATAAAAACCATCCTCAGATTATGTCATGGCCTTATATTAATATTGGGAAAAGGCGTAGCGCCGTCCATCAAATTGGCCAAGGATTAGTATCTGCTAAACACCCTTCTATCGATCCATCGGGTTTCAATTGGTTATCGATGTAGAACAAGAAGAGAGATAACAGAGCTAATATCCCAAGACATTTGGGCACACATCACGAGGCAGTAGCAAAGGGACTTTCCTCCATTTGATCATCTAGTGATTTTTTCCTGGTTCGGAATGTGGACAGAAAATCACACTTTATTGAGTATAAATGATTTCTCATTGAACATTATTGTTGTTTATTTTTTCTCCATCTACCTTGTAATATAGATGATGTTTGCTAATGTGTAAAAGTTAAGTTGCCTATTCTCGCACAACTTTTCTAATTCGATAGCATTTAGTTAGCGAGTGCAACAACCAACGGGGTGTGCCTAGCTACATAATGGCCAACTGTCGACCGTCGTATGGCCGATAGGCACGAGTCAATTGCTATGCAGTCAGCATAGGTAGTGATTTCGATTTTCATATTTCAATTGCCAATCTTTAACCAAATTTATGATTTTGTTGATCACCACCATGCCTCGGGCTATGTCGAATAGTGGGGTCCCTTGGGCTATGTTGAATTGTAGACTCCCTTAGGCTATATTGAATTGTATAGCACGTAGTCTAATAATTTAGGGCCTTAAATAATTTTTAATTTTGAAGGCTTTCTACTATGACATTAGAGCACTATCGAACTGATAACCAATTTATTGGTTTTATTGCTCTCCACCTAACCCCTTAGGCGATGTCTAATTGTAGAGCATGAGGTCTAGTGGTGTAGGACCTTAACTAATTTTTGGTTTGAAGACTCTCCACTAGACTGTAGAGCTTGTAACCAATTTATTGGTGTAGGACCTTAACTAATTTTTGGTTTGAAGACTCTCCACTAGACTGTAGAGCTTGTAACCAATTTATTGGTTTTGTTACTCCCTTCCTACCCTTAGGCAATGTCAAATTGTAGATTATATGATCTAGTGGTTTAGGGTGTTAACCAATTTTTGGGCTATGTCGAAATGTAGAGCGCAGTTCCAATGGTTAAGAGATTTAACCAATTTTTTATTTTGTAGGCTCTCCACTATGACCGTAGAGAAAATTTAGGATGTTGGGAGAAGTTTAAAGCCACACATTGACATACTTGTCTTCCTTCTTCAGTAATTCATGCATTGAATCCGAGGGATTTTTGGAAAGTGACACTTAAAGGCTCGATTTCGCATCTCATTCATCAACACGATTACTACTAAAGACATTTGAAGGTCTTTTATCCTAAATGTTGCTTGGCTAAACCTAGCGAAGTTTCGTTACAAATGTTCATTTCTTTCTTGTACAACTTGCATCAATCCAACGATGTCTTTTTCTTCCTCTCGCTTATTAAGAAGTAGTCTCAAAACTCCTAGAGAACTCATAAGATGTTTTGATAGACTGGTGTGCCAAAGTTGCTACCTAGTCTCTGGCCTCTCTCCTTAGTGTTGGGAAAAAGATCGGCACATTGCTACGTCTGGGGTTGCATAGAGCTCATCATATCAACGAAGGTCCGTAGGTGGTCAAGCAAATTCGTAACTTCGTCATACGCCTCTATCATAGGCTATTAGAAGCCTTTCGATAGGGGGACTGCCATGATCTTAGGTGCAAACAGGTCTTCTTCCAAAATCATTTGCCTGCATCTGTCTTTCTTCTTAAATAATGCATCGTTTATTTTCTTGGTCAACATGTCCTCCATCTTTTGTTCCTAGTCTACCATGGGACATGGAACCCGAGGAACTACAACCTTAGAAGCCCCCAAATCTTCTGTCATTGGCTGAATAACAAGTTGGACAACCACTTATACCTCTTGAGGCAGTTGCTCATGCATAACCTCCAATGGGCTCTGTGGTGGGATTGTGGCTCTCTGCAATTGACTTTGTGAGAGGGTCATCATGACTGCCAACTGAGTCTCCGAAATACTAAATTAGCCTCGTATTGCATACTGCAGCAGCGACTATGAATCATGACCCTTGTGACGGGCACCGACTTCACCTCCATCATGTTCTCAACTAATCGCATATCGCTCTTAGTTTATCTTCTTGACATCGCTTTTATGTTCAATGCTTCCTCCAGAAGATGCCAATGAAATTATTATAAAACAAACCTCTGTGCCCTCCTGGTGGCGTAAGGTGTTTTTGCTACTCCGATGAACAAGTGTTGCCTGTGAAATGAGGTTAGGGCTTTCTCCCGCATTGTACCTCCGACGTGAGAATCAGTAAGGGATTTAAAATGGTAGACTTAGGAAGAAAAGTTATAATATGTATTCAGAAAAACAAAATTTCAAGGCCCATACATCTATCGCCTTAAGAGTATTTATAAGTGTCTGAAGTCATGTAACTGTTGGGCAATTATCATGCCATGTGTCCCACGTAGCACTTCCCACCACCCTATGTTCTGAGTAGAAGACCTCTACCTATTTACCGGTTGGTTGTGTCCATAGCAACCGTTGATTAATTCCATCGATGTTTTTATGGTTAAATGTTATGTTGACCTCGTAGTGTTAAACGACCTAGTATGAATATAGAAGACCTCATAGTGATCGACAGCTCGACATAATTGTAGAGGGCCTCGTAGTAGCAAACGATCTAGCATGCAATTAGAGGGCCTTGTAGTAGTAGACAACCTCCTAATGGTAGACGATCTAGTATGAATGTAGAAGGTCTCATAGTGGTCAATAGCCCATCGTAGACACAGAGGACCTTGTAGTAATAGACGACCTAGCATGCAAATAGAGGGCCTTGTAGTAATAGATGGCCTAGCATGCAAGTAGAGGGCCTTGTAATGGTAAACGACTTAGCATAGGGTGCTCTACATAGAGTGTCTATTGAGTAGTCTTCTCCTTGTTGACCATCGTAGATAATTATTGATGCCATCTAATATCAAATATAAAATTTTAGATCTAAAAAAAAATAAAATTAATGGCAACTTTTTAAAGAAAAAGTAGTATTTTTTCTAATTTAGAACTAGAATTTCATATTAAACTCGTGCTTAAATTTTCATATTGAGAACTCAATGATAATAGATATTCTGGCGTTGATTGTGGCTTCATAAGTTGTGGTGGCATCGTGGCGATGAGCCGATGATGTTGGTGTGAAATTGATATTCGTAATGCTTAGGGTTTCGTTGTGATTGGCAACTTTGGATAGTGAAACAGTGAGGGAAACAAATAAAAGGGTCTGAAATTGAGTAATACCATGTAGCCTCACTGAGGTTCAAACCCCAATATAGATAGTATTAGATGATAAGCTAAATGAAATATAGAATTAAATAAGTAATTTAATTCCACTTATTTTTGAATGTTACATTAACGCTTCCTAAACTAGAGTTGCAACTCCAATAGAGTCAAATATCATTACTCTTTAAAATTGGTTTTAATTAAAATCGGGTAAGTTTTATTAAAGGTTGGACGAAAAGGAATAATTATGAATAAAAATGGGATACATTTTATTTTGTTTTTCAACAAAAGTAGGTGTTTTGTATAATTTCCACATTCATGAAACGTTTGAGAAAATTACACCAAGAAACAAATGTAAAAAGGGGTAAAGACTGGAGATGACGACTTAACTTTGAAAATCTGATACATCAGATAGAATTATTTGTCCATGGAGCGAATCGAATTTGTACAAAAGAAGTTGGAAGGAAAACTTCTCTCTAATCATCAGAAGCTCGTATTTCTACAAACTTTTAATACTGAAATTGTATTTGTTACAATGTACACATAGTAGACAAATTCTATTTTGCCTTTTATTCTGAAATCCGAGGTCGCCTCTAAAATGCATAAACCTTCTCATGTAGAAAACCAGATTTCCGAGTCAAGAATCCCTACTATTATTCTTTTTCTTTTTGCCTCAGTTCATTCAGCTCGTTTTCGATTTCAGGATCTTGAAACTTTAATGCTGAGTTTGTGCTTGGCACACGAGTTCTCCCCTGTGGAAGCTCTCCCTTCTGTTAAGTAAAAGACAACATTTATCAGTAACTAACACCATATTTATCCCACACGAAAATCTAACACAAACCAGTTCACAACATGTCTTGATAAATTTGCCAGGCAAGAAAAAGAAATAATTATTCTCAAGGCACTTCTGCCAGCCATGCATTGTCTCCATAAGCAGTTGTAAATCGTAACCAATGAAAAAATAAAATAAAAAATTCCTTTAATGGGAGAAGAAGAAAATATAATGCATGGTCCGCATGAAAAATGAGATACCTTTGTGCTTCCTGATAATTCTTTCTTTAAGTTGTCGAGGTCATCATCAACCGAAGAACTCTCTAACAATGCAAACTGCAAAATCCAAAACCTTGAGAAAATCACAGTAGTATATTTTGTTGATTTGAATAACGCGCAACTAAAAGGTTTCCAGGTGAGAACAAAAGGTCACAATGGATCACTTACGTCTCAAACTCTCCTTAAACGGTTTGGGTTTTTTTGACAAAACCTTTCAGTTTTGCAAACACAAATTCAAAAAATCTCAAACAATAAGTAGAAATGGAAGTATCTAAAAGTATAGATCTTCTCAAAGGGTAATTCTTAATCAGCACATCCTACTTAAAGGCTTTTATAGAATAATAATCATTCTTATGCTATTCTAAAGAATGCACCATCATAAAAGTTAAATAGAAGAACAATGGCCTTCTAAGAATCTTTCTTTTATAAACCTTAACGGAGTCTAACCAATGGAAGCTATAAATAGTAAGAAAAATATAATTTCATTCTAATTCAGACTCAGAGGTACATGATATCCTACATCTACTAGAGCAACTCGAAAGAACTATGGAACATAATAATTGATCAACTCCACTTAATCCAGGATTTATCTAAACTAATTAAATTACATGCCAGTATCTAAAAAAGTAGCTCAGAAGTGTTGAGAAAACATTTATATTATGGATAGAGATATATAATATGGGTGTGTTATGAATAATATTTTTTTTTTAAAAATGAGTGGTTGAAATTTTTTTGATTTACGTGTAATATTATTTTATTGAAGATTGTGTGGTTAAAAGTAGGAGAGAGAAAAATTTAATTTAATGTAATGAGAAATAATAGGGCTCAAACAGGTATATAACAAGCAGAAATCTTGCAAATTACTACCTCTTGTCGCAAAAATTGCCAGTGTTGCCAAAAGTTCCCGTTTGCTCTCATAATATTCTTCTTTTTTTCACCTCTTTATCCATATAACCTTAAAAGTGAAAGGTGAACCAAATCTTGATTTGCTTGTGCATTAACATTTCATCACTTGCATCGTTAATATTTTCAGATAGCTCTTTCCGATACCATAACATCATTTTTTTTATTTTATTTTTTTTGTCATTGTTTCAGCATATTCTACTTCCTCCGGGTAATGCTATTCATCAGCATTGCGATGAACAGCAGTGTATTGGGAATTTATTTAACCATGCACAGCGAAAAATAAAATTAATTATAATTCCTAGGGGACATAATATTGAATCATACAATGCTCCATCTCTATGGTCTCCTCCTCTTCTTACATTTTCAATTAGTCTAGCTATAACATATATCCTATACTAGTTGACACACATGCCTAAAAGAATTGGATACATGGGCCCATAGTAATAATAATGGATTCGCAAATTCAAAATAAATAAGAGCTTCTAGGCCCAAAAACAATAAGAATAAAACTAACCATTGAATACATCCATGGTCGAGTCAATAATCATCAACTAATTATACATTCATCACATAAATGCATTTCTATATAATATCTACTATTATATATAAACATATTTCAAGTTCCTAACAATTAAAGTCATCCAAACTAATTTACATAGATAGATCGAAACAATTAAATAAATAATTAATCAACTTAGAGTCAAACTCTAATTCCAAAATTATAAGGCGAAACTATTTCATTAAAATCAATTCTAATTAAATATTAAATTAGAGTCCAACTCTAATTCAATAAGGTTCTAGGGCGAGATTATTTAACTAAAATCAAATTATAATTAAATATCATATTAGAGTCCAACTCTATTTCTAATTGAATTAACATTTTAGTTAAGGATAAAACTATTAAATAAAATAAATACTATTTAGGGCAAACTTATTTAATTAAAAATAAAATTTAATTAAATACCAAATTCGAGTCCAACTCTAATTACAATTGAATTAACATTTTAATTTAGGATAAAATTCATAAATAAAATAAAATTCAATCTAGGGTCAAAATTTAATATTTAAGGTAAATTCCAATTTTAACAATTATAAAAAGTCGTCAATTTTAAATAGAATTTTAAACTGGTAAAAATTGAAATTTTAAGGTCAATATAATTTAATTTAAAACCTTTTCGAAGTTTGCATTTAAAACCCCCTTTTAAAAATTGCACTCTAACTCAAAACAATTTTATAAATAGACCTTCCAATTTCAAAAATTACAAACAAGTACTTTATTTAAAATTTCAAGTTGACCCCGGAATGAAAATTTTAGGCAAGGGCCTACAATTTCAAAAATTGCAAAGCATGCCCCCGTCCCCAATGCATCCTCCCCGATTCTAAAACCCTAGATCTAAAATCAAGGGGGTGGTGCTGCTGCCATAGTCACTGTTGCCGCCGCCGCTTCCTACAATCTTTCAACCCACTTTTGACCAAAAATTAATCTTGTTCTCAAAAATAGTTTTTAGAAGATGAAAATAATTTTCTTAAAAGCTAGAAACAAGAAAAAGAAATACAAATAAACGTATAAAAACAATTTCTAACAAGCACAAAGTAAGCTCTAATACCATACTTGGAAATTTACTAAATCATTCACAGCGAAAAATAAAATTAGTTTCAATTCCCACCAAGGATCTACTTTGTACTTAGATGAAAACTGTGATACGAATTATACCTTTGTTGAATTCTACAAAATCCATTGCTTATCTTGAACACGTTCAATCAATCACAATTTGCAATCCACAACTGTCCAATTCTCCGGTCTCCAATGAAAATCCACACAGAAAATAAGAATGAAAGAATTAGGGCTTCTCTCTTCTTGTGCTAGCAAGATAATGCCCTCATTTGGCCCCCATTTTTTGAAAATGAAAATAGATAGAATAGTATTTTATTTTTATTTTTTGAAAAA
Organism: Olea europaea var. sylvestris; assembly: GCF_002742605.1. NCBI lineage: Eukaryota > Viridiplantae > Streptophyta > Magnoliopsida > Lamiales > Oleaceae > Olea > Olea europaea. The sequence goes on along the minus strand of NW_019247998.1, from coordinate 93,622 downwards.
TAAGTGGTTGAAAAAGAAGAAAAAGTTTTCAATTTACGTGTAATATTATTTTATGGAAAATTGCGTGGTTGAAAATAGGAGAAGGAAAAATAGAATGTAAAGAAATTTAATGTAATGAGGTTCAAACGGGAGCAATAAATTATTTGTTTTTTATTTCTCAAACCATAGCAACCTATTAATAAACTTTAAGTGGGCTTGGCCAGACTCTTAAACTTAATTGGGTTAAATATTTAATTAATCTAATTAATTAAATTTGGTCAATAAATTAATTAATTCGGCCTATAACAAGCAACACAATTAATTAATTGACCAACGCTTATCAATTAATTCATAAATATCATTCTTCTAGTTCTCTTTTTGTGTGTAGCCCATTAGGTTTCCGATCAGGATGCTTAACGATGTGAATTATTATTTGACCCATTCTAATTTATCATCAATTCATATTCATAATCCCAAATTGATATCTAGCAATGTGTCGGGACAATATACGTGATGAAAAATGTCACCTGGTATAACAAAACAATACTTGTTCATTTACCTGAAAAACCATAATCATTTTGTTAATATGATCCGATCAATTAGAGATAAAGTATGTCAATATCGATTATTGATCATATTTTTTATTAAGTTTTTTAACTTATTAGTAAACCTTGGCCAAGAATTTTGTTATCAACTTAACTGAGTGAAATGTAGATCATAATCTCCTACTATATAAGAATAATGAAAACTCTATTGATCATTCATAACATTCATATGATTTTTAACATACTCGAACGATGTCGTATTAGCGACTCTTGGCAAAGTAACATTCAACATCACCAAAGTATGACATTCCTCATATAAGACACTATATGATCTCAAGTCGAAAAATCATTTTAACTACCAAGCATTAGATATTAATCACTAACACTCAGATAGTTATCTATGTAAAATCTCTCCAAAGGGTCGCCAATGTTTTGTTCAATAACAAAACATTCACGTGTTCATTTAAGTATCACCATACTTTAGCTTGTGAAATCAGTTACTTACTTCACAAGTAAGGAATATTATACGTGATGGTCTATCCGTAATAACGATATACGTACCTCGTTATTACTTACAATCACGAATGATTTAAAGTTCGGTCATTTGTCATTTGTATCTCATAATCACAACTCTTTGTAATTAAAAATTACTATAACTTGAATCTACGGACTCTATTATTTAATTTAAGAGAACAATAATAACAGATCTTGCTATAAATGAATACATCAATTATATATATTACAAGTGTTTATGTCCAAAATCAATTAGACTTAGGGCATAACACTTACACAGTTTATGTGGCAGTGGGTCAATGCCACATTGTCTAGTGCAGTGAGGACGCATCTTTTATTGCAAAATGCGGCAGTGACCCCACTACCACATGACAGTTGTTCATCACCACTGCTAATGAATAGCAGTATTCATTTCATCCACTATTATCTAATATTAGTCCTAAACACATTTCTTGAAAAGCAACATGCAAATGACTGCAATTGTTTCTTAAATTTTGGTATCACTGTTAACCCGTTAATCCAGGCTGGATAGAGGTAAAAAAGAATATGATAAACTAAAATTACCGAGAGAATTGTTAAGTAAATGATTAAGAATATTGCTACCTTTCCTTCAAGTTCATCACCAGCCAGCTGATTAAGTGCATCTGCCTGAGATTCCATTGCCAAAACTGTCAGGAAGCAAAATGACAACTTCGTTAGCCATTATACATCAGTGATCAGTCTACGTCAATAGATTTACTTTTGTAATCATTTAATTCACAAGATATCATGGGTGATGCTTGGTAATCAGATGCAAATTCCATTTCATTGCCTAAAAAATTCGGAAGGGTGCAAGTAAACCAATTCAATGGGAGTACAAATAGTATTATTTTTTTGACGACCAGCTGCTGATAATGGTTTGAGCAATGATCAAGTCACTGCTTGAGCTGCTTAATTTAACTAGACCAAAATGGAATTCTCAGGTCAAACTTTGGGTTTGCTATCTACATAAGCTGATTCACTACTTAAATTATGTGGTGTGAGACATCTGATTTTATGGTTCTATTTCTTAAATTTTCTGACATATTCCTAGGGAACCAGGGTCGAAAAGATTGAAAAGTTATCATTCACAAAGACTGATGGAGGAGTCCTTGAAGAGCAAAGATTAGTAATTTTATTTTTTTTTTCAGAAATCACGCAGGTTTGGTCTTATAAATATGAGAGGAAGGTACTTGACTAGTCAAACAATATCCTTATTCTGCTACCTTCCATAGTCCAGGGTTGTCCTATTAAAGATCCTGTTGTGATCCCTACACTAATAGAACTTGAAATCTTCTCTATTACAGTCCGTCACAACTTAGGCCCATTTGGGAACCTACACAGATGGTTTGGGCAATTGATTAAAAAAATAAAAATTAAGGCCTCTAATTCAACGAGATCACAAGCTAAACTCTGGTCATCACTGATATGTTTGTTGCCTCATCGCCAAATTAATATCCAATGTGTGACTTCACAAATATAGGAATTCATCATGTATCAAATAAATCCTCTAGTGGCCCACGATGAGAGATCAAATAACGAGTTCTGAGATGGCACAAGAAAATTGAGCCACCACATTAGTACTAACATATCCAGGACTCATCTTCTCAGGCTCATTTAGTGTTTTGGCTAGCACATGAATTCTAGCTAGCCAAAATCCATGGTATAGTGCTAGAATTCACACCCAAAAGGAATGTGAAAGTGGGCAGGGACGAATTAGAATTGTCACTGCATTTGTTAAGCTTGACTTGATTGACTAAGATAATAAATGCAAATTTTATAGAATGAAACTTCATTTGGATCAAATAATATAGAACAGTTCAAACTACATGAAACAATGTTGACATATTTTATATGCATAGAGATGAGCCAAATATTGACATTGCAGCCAACAAGAGCATATGTCAGATTGAGTATGATCTCAAAGAAAACAGAGATTTAAATCAAACTGGGATTCTTGAGTTTTAGCGAATGCGAGAAGAGAATAACAAACTACAACTCATTGAAGCTCCCTAGGCATTCGGTTTTACAAGACATGGAATAGATGAAGTGTGATATCTATGGATAATATCTTAAACATAATTTAGTTTTAAACATTATGAAATACCAAGAGCATAATTTTCTTGAATACTTAAACCTACTGCTACCGAAGGATTACAGGCATTGAATTCACATACATGTCAACTGCAATCTAAGAGTAAGCTTAACTTCCTCTCCACAAGTAGTTGTATGAAAAACAGTACACCCACTTTAGGAAGCAAAAATGCAAGTAAAAATCTAAATGATAAGAATGAAAGGGAAGCGAGTAACCTTTTTCCTCCATCTTTTCAAAAACTGACAAAGCACTGCTTGTGTTTACACTCCCCAACATTTCACTTACTTTGGTTGCAGTCCTGAAGAAAAAGTGGCGACGTGGCTACTAAGAAACATAAATTGCAATGTGAAAATTTAACAAACTAATAAGGTTAGGAACATACTTAGCAGACTGAGCTCGTGCTTTTAGAGTATCTTTTTTAGACTTAGCTTCCTGTATTTTGCTTTCTAAAAGCTGCCAAATGATTAATATAGGTCTATAAATAATTAGCAAAAACTTTCTACTTTCAGTATTACTACAATAGCAACATTCATTAAATGGCCAATACAGATACGCACGCACGCAGCAAGACCAGTGTTAAATTCTAATTGCTTTCAAAGAACAGAATAAAAAAACTGAAAATATAGTGGAAGACGAACAGAGAAAGCATATCAACACACCCGTGTATTTGAGACAAGGTTATCAACTACACCCTTCTGCTGATCAAGTTGAGCCTTTAAAGAATTTGCATTATCCTGTAATTTGTCAAAAGCATGGTAGACTGATTAACAAGACAATTCAATGCCCACCTCACTGTTTCCTTATTCATCATTCCAAAGAAAATGCAATGTACTATTGAACCACACAATGCAATAAAGAAAAGCAGAAATTTTTTCTTGCGGGATTGGAGAGAGAGGACAGACTCAAAATACAGCACACTAATTACTCAACCACGCTTCAGTCATCTCAGCAGATCTCCTTCAACCATGTTGCCAAGTTTAAACGACAAAATATTAGTGAATAAACCAATGTTCGGATCCTAAAAAAATTTGCCTAAAGGTAAAGGTTGCTTTACCCTCACAAAATCAAGCCAAAATGCACAATTTATTTCAAAAGGAACTCCATCAACCAAAATTCAACTCAGCTAGCTATAGTTATGAAAGTTTGGCATCTAAACTTTTAGAGGTACTCTAAAAACATGATATGTCTATAGAAAATTTATCAGACATCTGTGCCTATGTTTGACTGATGTTTATAAACTGTTTAGCTTTTTAGAAGCACTCAAGCCACTTTTTATTTATTAAAAGGGACCAACATGTACAACTCACTTAACCACCACTCGTTTCTATCTATTATAATTTTACCAATTATAATTATTTCCCAAAAATGGTTTATATTTGGTATTCTTTTGAAGGTACTTTATCATGCCTTACCAGATTTTATAGAATGGATGAGAATCTCACATAATATGTACTCTCCCTCCCAAAAATAAATAAATAAATATTTATCAATCAACTTGAATTCATAAGGCAAGAATTGATGAAAATAATAATAATAATAATAATAATATATATACACACACACACACACACACACATACATATATATAAAACAGAGTGTATCACTATATCATGTTTCCTTCTTTCTTTCTCAAAGTTCCTTACAGCATAAGATTTTCTACGTTTAAGAGCTTCACGAGCAAGATCCTCTTCAACTTTTCCAAGAGCAAGTTGTGCTTTATGATACCTACGAATCAAACTGAAGGATAAAAATGTGGCTTCTTTAAAACAAAATGAGTTCAATGAAGAATTCCTGGGTATTTACCACTCTTCAGAAGCTTGTTGTGCAGCTTTGTATCTGTTGTCCAATTGCTTCTGTGAAGCCAAAACCTACAAGAAAGAAGAATGCTGAAACTTTTCACTTCCTTTCTCCCAATAAGTTGACTCCGTATGTAAAAACTGCTAGATTAGTATTTTCTCTTTCAATAAAGAAAATAAACAGAGAAACTGTAATCTTGGTTAAGCACATACAAGAATTAGTTTTTACCCTGAAACAAAAGGGAAAAGGAAAAATAAGAGTTCAAGGGAATATACTTGGGCAGTAGCTTGACGCATCTTGACCAAATCATCAGTCATCTCGATCACAGTTTGTTCCAGAATCTTTTCTGGGTCTTCAAAGGAGCTTATTACCGCATTTGCATATGACTACGCTTAAAACAGATAATATAGAGTCAATAACATTTCAATGATTTCTGACTGAAGCCAACAGTCCTCGCAAGAATGGTAAGAAAGCCCAAACAACCTTGACAACCCTTGCGAATCGATCAAAAAGGTTCATCCAAGCACGCCCCCCTCCGTGACTATGACGTCTCAATCTACTTGGATAAGATAGCTGTATTCCTGAAACTTTTGAAGTCCCCACTACAAAAGAGAAAAATGAATTTTAGCTTAAGCCTTTAACATAAGTATAGGTGAATAAAACAACTAGAAAGCACAATTAAGAACGAAAATGATAGCAACAATTGGAGAATGTATTTCAAATATAGTCCATAAAGAAACATCTGAGCCTATCAAGAACGACCCTTTTTCCTAAGGAATCTAAGCAATACAACAAGCAAAAATATAAACTGTCAGTACAGTTCAACGGTAATAAGAATTGGTGTAAAATAATTGATTTATTAGTTAGGCGAATGACCCATCTACCTAAGTAGTCAACTCAACAAAATTTATCTTATATTTATGAGGGACTGTACATGTTCCATCTTCTTCGTCACCACTATCGAGGAATACATAAATGAACATTTTTTAAATTAACTTTAAAAGTTCATTCCACGATTTGAACTATGATTGTGTAGTCTATTGCCATTATATACTTGCATCTAGAGCTTTTACTTCGTCACCAATAAGCATAGATATAAAGAACAAGGTTCCTGACAATATAAAATTACATAAATTCAATATGTTACATGTTAGTCTCAAAAAGTTCACTTCAGTGCATTCCAAGCTCCAACAAAACCAAAACATCTTAATGCACTGTCCTTGGGCTTTTAACTTATCTGGGTCTTCCTCAGAAGCCATCCTAGATCTGTCACATTTTTACCAATTTCTAAGTGCAGATTAAAGACCAGTATAGTGCACCAAAAATCTTTTCAGTATTCAGATATGTAGAAGGAACAAAAAACCATTACTACCATGATTATAGAACTCCTCCAAAACTAAGCAATGGACAGTTTCCCAGTTTCGCAAACAAAAGGAAAAATGTCAGGCATATTTTAAGAATTCAGTCTGCAATGAAGCTGATTTGACATTACAGGAAGGGGGAAAGATTTTTACAGTAACTACAAAGCTCTCTGTGTGATATCAGCTACAGCCTTCAAGCAGAACCTAAATGCAGGCTTTCATTTTGACTTATTTATAATATTTAAAGTAACCATCTATAAATCTCCTTCAAGTATCGTATCAATATGAGGGTGAACCATAACCAAAAGAGCACAAAGTTGCTATTACTAAAATTAAACTTTTTCAGTGAGTATCATTGGTTTAAGGCATCAACGGGACAAATAATGAGGTTGGACTGATGACAAAAGAACATGGGAGAGCTTATGGTGTAAATTTAAGCAATTAAGTTTCAATTTCAATGGGATTACAAATAGAGCAACAAAGTTCAATTTCGTTTTAAGTCTCAAATCTATCTCCCACCCTTGAAACATCATCAATCCTGGACAATGTCAGCAGTCAACTATTTCATATCACTGCAAAATAGCACTACTGCCATAACA
>NW_019247998.1:61830-85971 GCF_002742605.1 Olea europaea var. sylvestris | reverse complement strand
AAAAAAAAAAAAAAAAAAAAAAAAAAAAAAAAAAAAAACTCATTTGTCTATAATATTTTTAAGTTAGCAAAAAAATACGCAAAAATATGATTAAATATTAGGCCCTCATTTTAAAACACGTTAACAATATATTCAGACAAAAATCATGATTAAATACAAGACTTTCTTATCAATGTAATGTTAAAAATAAAAATGTTATGAAGAAAAAAGGTATAGATAGGGTGATAATGAATAAAAATTAATGACCTTAATGTAATTAAAACGTGGTATGATACAATCGCCCTATTGTTTTTCTTATTAAATTGTTCCTTCTTCTTTTTTTTTTTTTTATTTGGGTCCTCCATTTTTTGGGTTGTTATTGTGGTTTCTAGGAGATGGAATAGGAATGATATAATTTTTGCTTTAAATTGCCTTTATTTTTTTTTCTTTAGCAAGTAATTTTATTTTTTCTTTGGCAAGTATACTAGTTGACGCCGAGGATTTGGGAGTTTGGATGAAATGGAGGGTAAATTACAGGTAGGATCTCCAATTTATTTGAAATGTAACAAGTAAGTCCACACCTATTATTTTGACAGCAATTTCTTCAATATTTTATATTTGTAGTGCTTGAATCACAATTTCACAGTAGTAATTATTTCTTGACACTGTTTTAGTTGGTTGTGTCACATTTTAAATTTATAAAGTTCAACGAATTGGTTCATTGTCGTACTTATATTCCAACATTTTTTTCATCATATTCTTATCATCAATGTTTCATAATTAGTAGACATATTCACAGATGCATTACCCAATATAATATTTGAGAAAATTGAAAAGAAATATTTGAAGGTTATTTCAAATATCTCAAGTGATATCGTGAGGGGAGTAATACGCATTGTCCTATTTTTCTTGACCGAAATTATCTCGATTAATTTTTTCAAATATGTTTTTTGATGAAGATGTATTCAACGGCCTTATTTACTCTTTTCTTGATAAAATTTTGACGAGACATTTTCTTTGTATAATAGACATCCCAGGGAATATTGTAAATATTATACATTAAGTGGTTGTCCACAACTATATAGGTAAAAATATTATTTAAACAAAATATTAATGAATAATAAATATATGGACATTGCAGTTGCGAATTAAAAACTATAATTTTATACCCCCGGGAATAATAATATTACAGTAAGAAATAAAGACACAAAAGAACGTGTAAAAATTATAGATATTCGTCTTAGTTTGAGACTACATTCTAGTTCGTTGCAATAATTCACTATGTCAATTGCCACGTACAATTGGACAATAATGAGTCCATCTCATTGCTTATGACTAAGTTCCACTTGAAATTGATTCATCAATCTGAACAATTTCATTATAACTTTTTTCTTCACCTCTATCAATTAATAGAATATAAAGCAACACTGAGAAGTATCTCTTTGGAGTTCTAATTGTTCTGTTGTATCCCCAAATTGATTCACAGGGATCTTTCATGTACCTCTAGGGCTGTACTTTCTCAATCTTTAACATCAGCATTCTCCAAGCACACAAAGATTTTTTAACGAGATCACCTCGAGATTTTTGACTTCAGTACTTGTGCATTTAGGGTCTATTCCCAACATATCCTCGTAGATCACTTTCTTGATCCTAATAACCTTCTGATTTTGATCGTCTCAAAAATGATAAATAACCTAGGCATCACCATAGCCAATTGTTGCAACAAAATCAATGAACTTTCAAGTGTGAAACGTTTACTTCTTTATCACTTCAAACTTCCTCTAGTATTTTACAGCCCTATGATATTGAAAAACCTCTATTGATCACATAAGCTGAACTATAGATAGCCTCAGGCCAAAACATTTTTTGGCAATGCATTCAATTTCATGCTTCTAGCATACTCGTTTAAAATCATATTTATCCTCTCAATCGCACCATTTTTGTTGAGGTGACTCTAGAATAGTCTTCTTCATCTTGATTTCATGGTTAGCACAATACTTCTTGAAATCATCATCTACATATTATCTCCAATTATTTGATTGTAAACACTTCACCTTCAAATTTGTCTCTTTTGGTCATCGGTTCCCCATCTTTTGAATGCATCAAAGACATCTGATTTATTCTTTAATAAATAAAACCATATTTTCTCGCTAAAGTCATCAATAAATATCGCATAATAGTTGGACCTTTAAGGAAAGTAACAATCGAAGGTCCCCATACATCCGTATGAATGAACTCCAAATTTGTAATTTTTGGCTCCCTTCCAATTTAAGAGAAGCAAACATTTTTCTTCTTATCATAAATATTTCCCTCGCACAAACTGTCTTCAATAAATTTCAACTCGAGTGGCTTTCCTTTATATAGAAACACTTTCATTCCCTTCTCATTCATGTGTCCCAGACTATAGTGCTATAAGTCACAAACATGTCTCTTGTTTTGATGATGATATAAAATCCTAATGACGACTCCTCATTTATAAGAGGACAAAACTGAATTACAAGTGCAAAGGTCGATCCGCTTATAAACTCCGCACATAGGCAATAATTAGCCTCCACGTCTTAACAATGAATACCCACGCAAACCCATATATGTGCTATATCAAAGGCTCTTGTAACATTATACTTATGAGATCAGTCATTCCTAAAAAGCCATTGCCATAACACGTTAGTGACTTTAGCCCAATTAGTCTTGTAATGTAATTTACAAATTAATTTCAAAGGTTATCGCTAATTGAACAAGAAAAGTTTTATATCCTCTCGTTTAGGAAATTAAAGCGCTTTCGTACCAGACAGTTTAACATAGATAATGTTGTCATCACTTTTGAGTGTGTCCATTCATCAAGTAGAAATGCAATGTTAGGAAAGACTTCATGCATTAAAACTTGACATGAGCAAAGCGTATGATAGTGTGGAATGGGGGTTTATTATTCGAAATTTGGAAAAGATGGACTTCTCTCAAAAATGGTAGGACCTGGTTTTCAACTATATTTCTTCTCCCATCTTTGCTTTTAGCATTAATGGTAGAGCACAGCGCCTAGTGGTGTCGTTGCAGGAACTTCGTCGTGGTTGTCCTCTATCACCATATTTATTTTTGTTGAGTGCTAAAGCTTTATCCCGGTTGATTCGACTTGTTGAGGATGGACAAATAGTAGGGATGCTATGCAATGTTCAACTTGCCTTCGTATCTGGCTTTTCAGGATTGTACCGTCAACTAGAATTTAGGGTCGCATCACATTTAGAAATCCTCGAATACATTATCCAAAAGTCATGAAGAATACTTGAAGCGATTCTCGCCCTCTGTCTCAATAAAAAATGCTAGCCAAAATTAGTTATCCTCATGTTATAGTAATACATGACCAATTTAGCATAACTCTCATCAACCGAACCCATTAAATCTTCCAATGCGTATTCTTCGACCTTCTTATAGCTCATGACCACTTCATACTCTCGACGAACATCGTTGATGATGTCCTAATGGTTGTAGATCATCTACGGACCTCAAAACTTTTGCATTATTTGTCGACTAATAAATTATGTTCCAGCTTACATGTGATCATTACAACGATACCCACTTCACAAATAATTTTTCGTACATACTTGCGAACTAATAAGAATTTATTCGTGTACATCTTCGTCACTCGCAAACGCGAATCGAGACTGTTGATAACGCAAGTAATTGTGTACGTTGAATTATTTGATTTTTTCACTTTAAACTCAAAATTGTGTTTCAATGCAATCCGGTGCACAGTTTCCTGAAAATCTATCTTCGTTTCAAACAGTTGCTCAACTATTAAATCTTCATCATCAAGAATCACATGCGAATAATTAGAGGATCGTGCACTAGGTCCAGTCTGTGACTTCTCACCACACTCATGTATCCGACAAAATAAAACAATCAAATCCTCATTTGTAAATTCATTTTCATTCTCGTTGTTTTGAATTACCAAGAGAATTCTATACATAACAATGAGATTATGATAAAGAACAACTGTTTCAAGAATAACTACATCATCTTTACAAGATGTCTCTACTGTGTTTCAAAAAAAAAAAATCACATTATGATATTCTACATCGAAATCTTCATGTTCACTCTCAAAACATTCTTCCTCACTAAAGTTATATAAATAGGAGTCCTGCTATTATGATTCAATTCAATTAGAACATTCATTTCAACCCCAGAAGTAACATTTATAAGTGGAATTGAAATGAAAGTATGCTAGTTGAATAGAAATCTCAATTGCATATCGTACTAAAAGGAGGTCGATTACACCATGTCTTTTACTTGTCCATTTTCATGCCCGTCAATAATTTTCATTCATTTCCAATACACCAAATAACAATCAAGGCTTTAACTGATCCCACATTTGCATTAGGAAATAAAATTCTTTAAAAAATAGATAATAAGAACGACAAAAAATGGCTAGACCAACTGTTAATAGCAAGCTCAGACGATAGCCAACCCAACCGTCTAGATCGACCATTAACAGTCAATCCCAACAAACTGGTCAACTATTACATCTAGCCTAGACAATTGGGCCGACCGATCATAAATAGTCAACCGAAACGGTTAGTTCGGCTGTTCTAGGGTCCTAAATGGCTGGGCTGGCCTTTTTATAGATGGCCATGAATCTATCTAAAGAAAATATACATGCAAATGAATTTTTCTTATTTTTACTTAAAAAATTAGAGTCTACTTAAGAAATGTAAAAATTTACCTATCTATATCAAAATACAATTAAAACAATATAATAATTTAACAAAAGCAAAATTAAATCTATACAAATATACTTACCAGCTCAAAGTGATGACTATAAACAATATCTTCTTGTTGAGCGTTTAATAAACTTCGGAAATTTTAAGATTGAAGCAGATAAAAAAATGAATTGACCTTTGATCCATATTGGAGTAAACAAATAAAACAACTTAATTTTAAAATTTTAAATAAGAAATATTTGTTTTTTACTGTGTAACTTAAAAATGTATTATTATATTTTAAACATAATCATATTTTTGTAATTGTATAACATATTTAAAGATACTTTTGTCTTTTAACCATCAAAAGGCCATTGAGGTGAATGGGAAATACCTTAGGCTTATGTAGAAAATGGGGGTGTTGACATGGTTAATCTTAAAAGTACCCCATAGAACTTGAGGGCTATATTTGATGTTATACAGTAATATGTAATGTGTAAAAACAAAGGTCACACAAAGCAGAAAAATTGAGACAGAATTAACCAGCCAACAAAATTCTTACAATCTAAGAGATCATATCCAGTTTAAGCAAGTCCAAACTGATCACAACACGTGTATTGTGAAAAACAATCCAGCCAGAACAAGGAAACAACTATTGTGCAGTCTGAAACATCAGAAACCAAAAGTAATGAAGTCGAAAGCACAAATAGATAAGTGGAGTTGGAATCAGCACAAGACTGGCATACAAAGCATCTCTTCCCAATTAATGTAGAGCAGTTCGGAAATTCGAAAACAAAACATTGTCCTCCAGAATATTTAAATAGTCGATTAACATAAGATACAAATTCAGATTTCTCCTCTAAATCTCCAGCTAGTAACGACGCCTGCAAAGAAATGAACAAAAGCCAGCATCACGTTTGGAAAAAGAGGACATTATCCATATGCATGAAGCTAGCGCGCTCACCAAAATACACTAATTCCTTTTTCCACTTACAATTGTTACTACGGTAAGAGGAGAGAGCTGGAGCAAACTCTTGAGAGAGATACCACTAGATTGCTAAGAGCCCTAATGATGAATATGGCTTCTTGCATTGAATGAGCAAAAGAGAAATTAGTCGTGAACAAAATAAGGTATTAAACTAATGGGATGAGTAGCAGATGATAGGCTGGACTATCAGGATTAATGGATTCCCCATTACAGTAGATAGATGATAAGCTGGACTAGCAGGATTAAGACCATCACTTGTGCAGTACCTCACTTTGATAGAATAATTTAGGAGCTTTGAGGCGACAATGGAAATTTTTTCTGGTGGGACTTTCTAGATGCCACAACAAAGTCAGAAACAATTGAAAAGGAGACAGCAACATTAACAAAGAACTATATACAACGTTGACGTTAAAACATCGTCATTGGTGTTTCTGAGGAATTGAAGGGATAACATCATTACTGTCAGGCAGAATAGTGTCAAAATCATGCACCTTTCTCCACCATTTAGGGTATTAGAAACTTACCCAGACTAGAAATGACATCATTGTTCACAAAAAGAACAGGAAGAGAAGATCTTTCTTTCTAATCAAGAAAGAAATATAAATAGGGAGGGAGTAAACAATGAAAAATGAACAGAAAACTGTGGTCTATTAAGTAATGAAGCCATATATACAGTATACTGTTTGGCATTCTTAAACAAAATATAAATTTTGTCTGCAGACTACTAAGCCCATGTTTTGCTCATAGTTATACACTGTTTATAAACACTTATCTACAAATTTTGAGAGACCCACAAGTACTACCAATTTATCTACTCCTAATTCCTATCTATTAATAATTGAACCGTTCTTAAACACTTCCAAAGCACGCTTTTAGTACTTCTAAGAGTTCTAAACATACTAAAGTAAGCCCTTGTCTGGGGGGTGTTTAAATTATAAACACTTTTCGGTCAAACCTACTTTTTATCTACACATTTCATAGACTCCACCACTACTACACAATTATCCACTGCATATATCTAATATTAATAATTTAAAACAATTATAAACACTTCCAAAAAATTAAAGTTGACCTGAAACACTATTAATGAGTGAAATGCTTCATTAGATGTGAACTTCGGATCCAAAAAAAACTTTGAACTTCAGATATTGTGTCGGACTTTAGAATCTAGATGTGTATTACTATTACCATCATAAATAGTGCATTGGGCTACCACATGACATAATAACTCAAAAAGAAATTACTAAAATATTGTAGCTGTCAAAAATGAGAACCTGTGGCGATCGTAATCCCTGGAACGTTCTCTTGACCGTGAACGAGATCTATGGCGACTCCTAGAGTCATAGCTGCGAGCACGATCTTTATCTCGATCACGGTCATGGTCACGGTCACGGTCACGGTCACGGTCACGGTCATAATGTCTATCACGATCTCTGCTCTTATGGTCATAGTCTCGTCCTCTATCACGACTATCACGATCCCTGCTAGATTCCCGGTCACGGTCACGGTCCCGGTCCCGATCCCGGCTTCCCCGCTCTCTTGATCTGAATTAAACTTAGAAAGTTAAACATTTTCCACCCATTAGTAAAGAGAAAATAAAGAGAAGAGGCCACCATTATGGTAAAATCAGAAACTCAAATCAACCTCCTCTCTTCTTCATAGGCTTTCTGTTTCTTGTCTCTCTCTTCCTGGAAATTCATCAGAAAAAATTTATATTCGATTGACTACATTTCACAAATATTACAATTGGCATGTCACAGAACACACTAAATGCACATAAAAACATCTCCTTCTTCACAACATTGATGGGTGTGAAATGAAGAAACTTTATTGTCTCCCAAGCATTCCCTCTCGTAAACTAAACAAAGAAAGAAAGAAAAAGAAATAAATGATTCTGTAATGGTAGGAGAAAAAGCCATTTTCCAAACCTAAAGCATGTTTGGGGGGAGCATATTCCATAGGGATTAAAAGGGCAATACGCTGCTCCCAAACATGCTCTAGTAGCCAAGAAATATGCTTCTATATTTCAGCTAAGAGTTCACTCCAGAAGGTCCACGTGTGTGTCATCATTCTCAAACTTCACATTTTTTCCCTTTCACTACATGTTACTATTGGCAACTATAAGGCTGCATTAATATTCAGAAGTACTAAACCCAAAGGGAATAACAGTTCTGACAAAAGCAAGAGATAGCAACATTGACATCTGAAACTAGTGCGTTGCATAGTATAAAAGATGGTTTATGGAAAAACTAAAAACAAATCATAGTTGGTCTACACTCACTCAGTCGTGCTAAAGAAGAGAATTGTGATGTTAGAGGAGTCAAGTGCAGCTTAGTATAACAGATGCTAATCAAGTTTGGTGTTTACTAAAACTATTTGAATTGTATAAGCGAATGTTGAGAACCATGTGAGAAGACAGCGCTCACTGAATTTGTTCATACACTAGAAAACTTCTCTTATCAAGTACTGTAATGAGCAACACTGTATCACTGCCTAGTGATCATAAAGGAAATAGGTACAGGAATTGTTGGAAGACAAACTAGATGGGACAGAGCTCAAAATGAATGCTAACAACTATCTCTAACCCCATGAAACTGCATAGTACAAGTGTAGACCTTAGCCAGCATCCTGTATCAACTCAATCCTGATGAAGAAGTTAATCGAACCTCATATTTTAACCTCTTCAGAAAGAGAAACCAAGATGGTACAAGATATGCTGCAAGACAGGTCAAGCTTGGTAGATATTCCAATCCTGATCTGAATTTAACCAAGTTTATTCATCCAATATTTTCAGAGCATTGACTTTTAACTTCCCCTAGTCAATAGCAACTTACAGTTCAGAGAATTTCAAGATTCGGTCCCATGAATATCAATCAAGTTACAGCGAACGTGAAATTTTCAAAAATTAGCATTTAACGAGGCAAAAAAAAAAAACACTTCTCCAAGGATAATAAAAACTCACTGGAGGACATTAAAACTGCTAATCTATAAAGAAGGAAAGGTAACACCTTAGCAGCATCTAAATCAGAAGTTCGGGTACAATCTTAAGTATGGAGGTAGCAAAAGATTTACTTTAAAAAGAACCGGCAGCCAGTACCAATGTTATGAAAACCAGACTGGACACAGGCTGATTCAACAGGGAACCAGTCCCAAAACCAGTCTGGTCTTAACGTATTAACCGAAAAAGAAAAGACCAGTAAAAACCCGTTGAACTGGCTGCTTTATCCGGAAACCGGAAAACAAGTTCCTGGTTTATTAAGATTTTATTAAATTAAAAAAAATAAAAAATCAACTTGATAATGAGCTCAATAGCATTTGCAGGCCCAATTTTGAGTTTCTTCCTATTGCTGCTTTTAAAGAGAAGATTCCTATACAATATTCTTCAACTTCCAATGTAGGATCAAGCCTTTTGCAATTTTACCTATTTAATTGTTCACTTCATTCTTTCCATTAACTTTGACTTCCAGTTCGACCCCGAGTCGACCCTTGACCCTTTTTCTTTTCCAGGTCAATGTCCGGGTCGGTTTTTAAAACATTGGCCAGTACAAGCAAAGAAAAACTACTTCTATGCTAAGCACCAGGGAAAGTGATGCAGCACGAATTGAGGATTCAAATGCAGCAAGAGGAGTAGAAATAGGGAGGGAGGGAAAAAAGGAGAAGAAAAATGGGATATAAAGGACAAAACCTTTGCAACAAGCCACCAATATTTTTATTCAATCATCAACTGTCTCAATTACCAAAAAACTAGATTTAAATAGCAAAACAAAAACAAACAAAAAACCCTAAAGAGAAAGGGTTTAGGCCAAACCCATTATGCAAGCCCAATTACATAAATATAAATAAAAGTCCAAATAGAAGATAAAAATAAATATAGATGGATAACTTCATCAGAAAGCTAATGTATCAAAGGACATAATGTAGAGGATCATATATCAATAAAAATAGTTAAGCCACCATCAGTAAATAATTTGTTTTCTGGTCATACCTTGAGCTCAGCTAACTTCTCACGAATCTGCATATAGCCTAAGTGAAGCTTCCCACCAAAATGATCTGCTAAGCGACGGTCACTGGAAACCACATAAAGGTCAACATAGCAAGATCATAACTAGATTAAAATACCCATAAGAATAAAAATAGTAATACAGTAGCCCTGCAATTTTTTCTAGCTATGGATAGCATGACGTCAAACATAAAACAGAAAAATAACGCACATTCTTTAGCTGCAAAAGTTTATCCTCGTAAAACTGGGCCCAAAAGCCTGCTGGTGACAAGGAGGTATAATCGCCAGGTCAAACGATGAAGTACCCAAAACTCTTGAAACTAGACGTTTATCGTCCTAAAATGCTGTGAGATATAGTTTTAGCTTAGAAAATGACATTAACATTTACCTGTCATAAACACTCAAGAATGCTCCGCAAATGTCACATACACGAAGTTTCTGATCAGTCTGTAAGGATTAAAATCATATATTAGATCAACAATTATATGCATTATCAAACTCTAAATTTCATGATCAAACCACATAATCGGCAAGAATATTTTCAATTCTTTCTACAACGTAACATCCTATTTGCCGACTGAAAATATAGACCACAAGATGCATGTATATTGACATTTTGCCCAAACAAATAATTCATGAAATATAGGTGAACGGAAATGGTATTGGAGACATTGTCAAAACCAGTCCAACAATATGAAATCAGACTTACAATGCGCACATCAGCAGCTGTGTATTTTGATGAATCTAGTACAGGTTCCTGGCGTGCTGGCAACTGATGACAACAGTAATAAAATAAATTGCATCAATAAAATGGAAACAGAAAGGGACAAACAAATTACATAATAGACTAAAGCAAAAATAATGAATAAAAGATATTTAGATATATCATCAGTAATAAAATAAATTGCATCAATAAAATGGAAACAGAAAGGGACAAACAAATTACATAATAGACTAAAGCAAAAATAATGAATAAAAGATATTTAGATATATTAGTTACAACTAACAAAATTCAAATAAATAAAATTAAACCTTCTTCAGTGCTTCAGCCTCTTCCAATGCTTTCTGTGCTTCATCTATCATTCCTTGTTCACCTGAAGCACCAAAGCCACATGTTAAAGACAAGCAAATTTTCATAACAAAAATTAAAAAAGTAAAAAACTCACACAAGCTTCCAAGCACAAGCAAAAAATAAAGACTAAAAAAGAATAAGTAAGCTTTTTCGGTAGTAAGGCCATTATACATTGAAGATTTAGCAGAAGTTTACGCCTAAAGTCATTTATTTCCAAGGTTCAATCAACTCCAAATCCAACTTAAACAAATCATAATTCTATCTTCATATAAATGAATATTATGCCCGTTTGGTGAAGACTGTTTTTCCCCAAACTCATTTTCAACTATATTATCTCAATAAAATAATTTTGCATGTGACGCTATAACTTTTTACTACTTTTGATCTACACATTCTCCCAAAAAAAATTACTTCTCACAAAATTTATTTTAAAATATCTAAATCAATTAGACTCTACAATAAGGTTTCTTTGTATACTATTCAGTAACTAATTCTAGTTTTTTTGTATTCAACTTGGTTAAAGTGCAACAACAACAAATAATATATGTTCCAAATAAAATATCCAAAGTAAACAGATCATTAACATCAATAAACACCTAACTCGTTAATTATCCTCAATTGGTGTTGCCTCCACTTGTTGGCTTATATTGTCATTTCTTAACCTATCCACTTTAATATGACCACCCCTCCATCTCAACATCATCATTTCAACCACGTTCACCTCAAGGACATTTAACCTCGAGGTTGTCCTTCACATCTGAAACCACTAACTAAACTAAACCTGGACTAAACTACAAGGTTCATTTCAGATTAATTTAATTGGATATGTTCTTTTAACTAAAAGTTAAAATGGTTCTATCCTAGTTCTCGGTTCTAGCTACACAATAAAATAATTCTGCCCCAAAAATATTCTTTTATTATCTCAAAATTATATGCGCCTTTTATAAATGTAAAAGAACTTGCATTAATCAAAATGTAGTAAAAATAATCAGCATTTTTGTAGCTTGAAAACAAGCATGAAAAATAACAGTAACAGACACTTCACAAATGTTTCTGAAGCATTAAAACAAACACATAAAAAATAAAAACCATTTGCAGAATTCTTGTTCGTATTACATTCGATCTAATTCTCATTGGACCAGGACCAATTTCAAACACACCCTTTACCCCAACACTAGGTACCATAAAGCATTGCTATAAATTTAGCCGAGGCACATCTGCTTGCAGCATGTGTTGGCTTGGGAGCGATGGCAGCTTGTGTGCTCAGTGCTTGACAGGACAAGCAAATGCAGGCCTTGATCCTTGTCATGTGCGTGCAGTGCCCCTCGGCCGCAACATGTGTAGTAACAAGCAAATATTTACAGTTGTTACTGTTGTTACCTGCAAACTTCGATGGTATGTTCCATCCCTTTGTCAACACGAGCATATTGCCAATATGCAATGGTCAAATCTTGTTTCCCCTTCCCCTGTTGGTTATAAATTTGGCCAAAGCACAATTGCCATGACCTGTGTTGGCTTGTGATCGGCCTATTAAACTGATATTTGACCAATAGGGAACTCCTCAATCCATACACCCCACTCTATTTCTATGCTTTACATTCTCTTCAATTCCTCCTCCCTTGTTAATAATCAAACTCAGATACCAAAAACTATCACTTTTGGGGATCACACATCCCTCTATCATAACTTCATTAATATCCTCAATGCTATTATTACTGAAGTGGCATTGCATTTGTCTTATTTCTACTCAACATACAACTATGGCTCCAAACTTGAATTCAAGATTTAACCCCTTTTTAGTCTCAACTAAAACTATATCAAAGGACACGGCCACATAAGCCCAACGCTATGGCCTAACTACTCACGTTAAATATCCATATCAACGTCCAAGCCCCAAAGTCAGCCCATTGAGCCGAAGACATGCACAGGTGTAATATACTTGGGCAGTCAAGGCTACTAAAGGATATAATTAGCTAAATCTTTGTGTCGAATATAGTCCGATCAATCAGGTACAATGACTGCTCCGCATCATTATATCAATAGTTGTTGTTACAAGCTTTTTAATAGGACAGAACAGAACTATGCAGGCCTAGGAACCAACCTAAAGAGTAACCCGTTTCAAGTGAAGCCTTCAGGATGTGGCAACAGGAATATAGACTCACCTATATAAACTCTCCAGAAATATTTAAGGGGTAAGGATAGTTAAAGGCATAAGATGGCCTCAGACATTTCAGCAGCAGTAGGCTAAGACAAGCATCCACATCTTCATGTTTAAACAAGAAAAATAAATCCAAATACTCTGAAGGATGTGTAAAGTCGACCGGGTAAAATCAAATAGCTATTATATGATGATATCAACCTACAGCATGTGTATATATAGAAGTTTAAGACAACATCATACCAAGATCTTCTGCTTCCTTTAGCTTCTCGTTATTAGTATATGATTGTATCAACCTAGAGTGTGTTCTATCTATAGAAGCTTAAGAAAACATCATACCAAGATCTTCAGCTTTCTTTAGCTTCTCGTTAATCATTTCCTGTATGCGAGGATCTGGAGTAGCAGCTGGCAAAGGTGCCAACTGTGGAGGATTTGTCAGTGGCTGAGGTAGACATGCACGATCTTTGTTAAAAGCATCCAAAAGAAGTATTGACTGTCATTCAACAACATCAAACTTTAATTACTCACATAAATAATATGAATGTTAATCTAGATAACAGAAGTATATGACGAATCTTCAGCTGCATCATTTTACTGATAATTAGTTAGTTTACAGTTAAATGTCTAATAGCCTTTACAACCTGCATGTCCGCTCTTTTAATTCTTAGTTCTTCAACCTCTTCCAAAGCACGAATCTTCATGTCCGTCTTGCCTTCGAGGTCTACAAAATCAAATAATGTTCAGCAACCTCATTAAATCACTATCAACAGGAACCAACAAATCAATTAGATAAACTTTATATCATAACAATAAATATACACGTATCATCCTGAAAGACTTACAGATGGTTGTGCCAGAAAAGAGAGAATTCGTACAGAAAGAATGTGCATACCTTGAAATCATTTCAAGCATTATAACCACTTGTACCTTTTTTAGTCACTTCTATGTATCATTCAGCTAATTTTACGATGTCAACTGGCTAATTACATTGTCCTGGACACAATGCACATCAGTACCCTCCATTCCATAGTTATAGATACAATTCCCATATAGTTATCCCAAATTAGAGCACTATTTCAAAAAGCTGATTTAACTTTTCTAAATTATACATGTAAAATTGATTGTGAAAAAAAATTTACACTATTAATATATCTTCCCGTTGCAAAGTAATATTTGGAGAATGAATGTTAGACATGGTGGACAATAGCTCCAAGCCTTCAGTGGTAGATTAGAATATCTAATATCAAATCTAAGTAGCAAACTGAAGTGGAAAGCTCAATAATGTTTCAAATGTTTGAAAAAGCTAGTAGATATCTATGAAGAAGTTAAATTGTGCTAGTTAGAGCATCTCAGATCTAAATTGTGATTTAGATCTCTCCAACGAAGAGATGCAAACGAAATGCAAATTGAATTTTTGAGCAGAAAATGTTTTTTTTTTTTTTTTTTTTAAAAAGAAAGAAAGAAAGATGTAAATTTACATCTCCAAGAGAGGAAAAAACTGGATTTAAATCTTTCCATTGGAACAAAATTTGAATCTAGATCCGTTGAGATGTAAATGAGGATGCAAAAGTAATTTTAAATACACCAATCAACACCCAATTTTACACCACCATTAGAGATGCTCTTAAGGTTTATCATTTGGGGGTATTACACAGCCTTACTAATTTTAAGAATAAATTGAGGCACATGCATCAAGTTTAATATTACGAATTCAAGAGGTAATTGTGGAGGATGTGAGCAAGTTGTCTCGTACCTCAGGTTAAGGGGAGACTTATTAATAGTCTAATATTCCAACCATTTCCACATAAATACTTAAATAAGAAAGATTCATTTAAGCTGTATTGCAAGCATATTATTTCTATGCAATTTAAGATATATATTTCACTTCAATATATCTATTATTTAAGCAAGGTTAAGAGAAGTACAATTTCACAAGGCCAAATATGAAATGATTTATAATGTGGTATCACCTTTCGTGGCAAGGCATCCATTGGAATGTGCGCATGCATAAACATGATTCATGATAAATCATGCGTGCATTATAAAGTTTAGGGCAACCAACATGAGTTTTATGAAAAAGATTTTTCGACAAGACAGGAAACCAAATAACAATGAATCATAATTCTAGCTTTTAAAGGAAAACAAGAAACCCTATCTTAAACTTATAGATAAACACGAAGTTTAGGAACACTAATATAAATAAATGCCTACTAAACTAAACATGAAAAACAAATTATCTTGACAATTAAATTAATTTCTGCTAGAATAAGACAAGTGCCCATTTGATAGCCTAAATGATAGAATATGGCCCAGAAATCAGTAGGCTCCAGGGCTTTAGCCAATGAATTTTGGTTAGAGGCTCACTTTTGCATGGAATAGTGCTTTTATTCATCCAATTCTAACAAGTTGGCTAGGTTAAAGTATCCAATTGCATCATTCTCTTTGGGCTTGAGAAGAATCTCCCTCACATCTTGTAAAGTAGGATGAGGTGCTGCGAATGGTGATTGGATCTATAGAACTTGTGTTGCGATGGAGCTCATTACAGATCTTTTTGCTCCCATGCCAATTTGTTGGACATTGATTTAGATAATTATTGTGGCCAACTCATTTTGATATCAAGGTCAACAAGGATTTGTTGAAGTAGGCAGGAACAAGACACTGGTGATGGACATTCAAAATACAGTTATGTTAGCAACAGGTGTTTATGGCAGTGTGATAATGAATAGGTTGACAAAGGTTTACAATAGTTAGGTTCATAATTTGCAACTAATAAATATTGTTGAACAATAGAGTGGCACTAAAGCGGGAATAAAGCTTATGTTACAAAATTCGAAACGAATCTTCTCAAAATTCAAAGAGATTGATGCAATTAAATACTTTCACCTAGTCTATTGAGTCAAAATGGGATGAGAACTTTTATCCAAGACGCATGGGCTAATCCTTGACCCTACTAATTATTGGCCTGATTCTATCATTTAGGCGATAATACAAGCATTTAACTTATTGTAGTGAAAATTAATTTATTGTCGAGATAATGTGTTTCCATGATTAGCTTAGCACGAGATTTATCTTATTAGGAGTTTTATTTACTTAGATTAATTATCCTACCATTCAAGCTTATCTAGAAGACTAAGTTAGGGTTTATTGCTTTCCTCTAAAAGTTATAATAGGGATTCACTGTTATTTGGTTGATTTAATTTATTGTATAAAATTGGAGAAGTTTCTCCCAAATTCATCAATCCATCTTGATATTCTTCGTCGTGAATCAACGAGATTGGGCTTTTGTTTCTTATTTCTCAAGGATTCTAGCTACATTAGATGCATAATGCGATATAACGCTGAGACAAGATGACTTCGCCTAGGTATCACATCTGGTGGGATGTGGAATGACACAAGTAGATTTCAAGAGGATGCAGATGCATAACTGTATATTACCAGTCCATAAGCATCGCAATAAGTGAGGGGGACCTGGAAAATGATTTTGAATCAAAGATTTTGAGCATTCTGATATTCATAGATTTCTATTATCTGGAACAGAACTTGTGATGCCATGAGGTGCCTGCTATGATAGTTATGCTAATATTCATTTCGTAGTTATTTATTATCTTCATTTTTTGAGCATTTCAGATAATACTGCATTGTAGGTGACTTCAAGAACTCGATGCTACTTAGTACTCTTACTCTTTTTAGCACTCAAGAAGGATTTTGGACATTAGGATTAGTGGGTGTAGACTTGTCAAGGATATGTTTGGAATCATGTCTTGATTTTTATATTTATGTTTTGAACTAATAACTATGCAGTGAATAACCTTTATCATGTTTATTTGGAAGTATTTCCAGAGTGTCTATGAATTATAAGTTGTATTGAGTTACATGTTTCAACAAGAATACGGTTGTTAAAAATACATAAAGCAGTAAGTGAGAATTATTTTCCGCATGATTTCTAGAGATTAGTTGAATATGAATTTTAATTAGATGGTAGGGGGTGACAACAATGGCTATTAAAATGGTTTCTCTTGTCATATTGTTTTCTAACCTTGTTAAATTCATGGCATCTCAGCTCCAAACCTAAATGAGGCAAAACAACTTTTAAGTAGACTTCTACATCTCATCTTTCAAGGGATAGTAATATTGAGAAGACGTTTTATTATAAACCATAAGTTTCAGTAGAAAGAATCAGAGGGATCACAGAAAACTTACCAAATTGATCAACTTCTTTCAATTTCTCTTTAATTTGTTTTGACAACTCGAGAATTTCAGGTGTCTGAATCCAAATGAATCAGCTTAGTATAATGGGGATAATGACGTGGTGCAGAAGAGAAAAACAATAAATGAAAGAATTAGAAAACTAAGGTTCAGTAATTACTAGGGTGACTTCTGACACAGAGATAGCAATAGCAGCTTTAGCATCCTCTTCATCAAGTCTCTTCAGAGCCCTAACGATTTTCCGGTCACACTCAACAATAAGTCTATCTATGTTATCCTCCAAGTCCCTATCATAATTATCTAGACCTTTTGCTTTTGCTTCCTGGTATCTAGCCAAGTGTTAAAGCAACATATTGACAATTCAAATGACAAGCTTCCACATCAGCATATTGGAAAAATCTTGAATATAACATGTGCATATACCATGGTGTTACATATATTTGCATAAGGAACAGCAGAAAAGCAGCGGGTGGGAGTTTCATTAAAGCATGGATTTCTTGTTCCCAAAATCAAACAGAATCACAAAAACATTAGAACAACCATACAGAAGAGAACAGTAGAATTCCAGATTCAATAAGAAGATATTCCTGGGTCAGATTTCTAGGTAGCAGGTACTTCTTCGAATTCTGTTTTGTCACTTTCATCAACACTTAATTTCAAATATGCATTTATAAAATAACTTTCTGAAGGATAAACCTCTAACATTCTTGAAACTCAATAATTCTCCAAGAGATATAAATACATGAAATGAATTCTTTTATGTTATAATGTTAACAATTAATTTTTTTACGAACTAGTATTTACAATTTCAATGTGCAAATCAAATACTAATGGGAAACAAACAATAATTAGACATGAAATGTATATCAACCCTATATAAAGGATACTCTTTTCTCAGCTGCAACGAATGCACCTTTTGGCACGGTCCCTTGTCCATTTTCTGTGCCAAAACAAATAAACAAACAAAAAACACTTGCTTATAACAAACTCATGCTATCTAAACTTTCCGTCAAAAAATTTTACACAAGTTTTGGGCATGTAACTATAAATATTGATCCTCAAACGTAAAAATAAGCTGATTCCCCTAATTCTTAGAACCAAAAAGCTCAAAAAAAAGTTAATTACGTTCGTTTAACCTTTTCAAAACCTGAAAATTTTAAATAAATTATAGCCTACAAATACACGAGTGTGCATATAAACACATACACACACGTATACGTACAGTGAGTTGGAAGAGGTCGTGAGGGCAGAGGCCAGAGAGGTACAGGCGGCAGACGTCACGATCGAAGTACTTTCGCGTCACCTCTTCTACGTCACCGTTTCGATTGGCCCCCATCAACACGTCTAGCTGCTTCCTCAGCGCATCCATGTCAGCTTGAGGCACTTTCAGTCGAGATTTTTCCTCTCTCTCTTTGTGTTAGGGTTTGGTTTCGTAGTCTACGAAGATGAGTTTAATGTAAAGAAAATGAATTTCATTTGGCACCTATGACTTTGTTGAAATTACATGTATCCCCAAATTTTTTGGGCCCCAAATCTCAGCCCCCGCTTGGGGATTAAAAGTAAATTTTTGTTTGGCAATTGGTTCCTATTGTAAATATAATAGCATTTATGAATGACTTTTATATCTCTATAGTTCTGATCATTATATATATGAAACTTCTATCGTAATAAAATATGCAAATTTATTATTTCTTTCTAATATTCTCTCTTTTCTCCTAAATTATAATATGTTATTAGTACAAAATTTTAGCCAATTGAGTTAGTAAAATTTATTACTTTTTCTGCTTACAAATCTCTAATTAGTTGAGAAAGAAGAAAAAAATCATTCAATAAAAGAAGAACAAGAAATTCATCTACACCTAGGGTTGTCAACGAGCCGAAATTCTCGACTGAAGCTGAGCAAAAGTTTGGCCAAAAAATTAAGGCTTTGATCTTGCCGGGCCGAACTCGATTTTCTAGAATTTTTTAAAATTTTTCCCCCTAAAATAGTTGCCAAACAGGCAGCAGATTTATACTTCTTTCCTTTTTCTTTTTCTTTTTCTTTTTAGGGGTCAATCCAGCTTGAGTTGACTCTCCAAAATGAGACTCGAGGCTTGGCCGACTCGAGTTTTTTCCAAGTCGAACCACGCGCGACCCAAGTCGACAAACCCGATTATCATTCCTATTTACACTACACAATAATTCAATTGCCATTCCTCATTTCTCAAGCAGCACAAAAATCCCTTTTTTCTTTATAAATTAAATTCTTAATTCCATCTTTACCATCCTGTCAATCAACCCGATTCACTCTATATCCAAATCCCATATTTACCCAGCTTATTTTAATTTTTCGATTGATTTCAAAACTTTTCAACATGGGATGATGTTAGAAAAAATCATAGTCAAAACACCAAAGTACAAAGTAATTCACTTCACAAATGACTAAGAAACCTGCAAATATTCACTGTCAGTAATAGCAAAAGTGACCTACGACCCAAGCCAGTTCAAGGGCAACCAAGATAGGGGTTTCACTATATTAGACAATTACATATGAGTACTCGACAACCCCTAGAGGCTTCTGCCATTGTCGTTTCTGCACTAAACATTGTGAAAATTGATCGTGGAGTCCGATATTGAGGTAAATAAGAGTCAGACTTGCATGTTAATTAATATAATATTAATTATATGTGCACATGCAGTGTAATAATTATACTAGTCTTTGACACGTGCATTGCACGAGTTTTGTATTTATTATATTTTTATTAGCTTCAAAATTGTAGATTTTTTACTTATAAGTAACTTCTTACATTTTACAAATATTTTTTGTCTGAATTTTTATTTGTTAGTAATTTCTTACATAAAAGTGATTGTTGGAAATAAATAGTGATAGCAAAAAATATCAACAAATAAAAATATTACTAATAAACAAATTCAAAGAAAAAAATTAGTCACCATACTTAGAAGTTTCAATCCTCCGTAATACGGAGGCTTGAGAACAAATTCAAAGAAAAAAATTAGTCACCATACTTAGAAGTTTCAATCCTCCGTAATACGGAGGCTTGAGAACAAGCCTCCGTATTACGGAGGAAAATCCTCCATGATACAGAGGCTTGATCTCATCTCCATAATAAATATGAAGAAATTCCTTTGATATATTTTTATTTATTTAAATGATATTTTATTTATAGATCATCTATTTAACATATAAGTTAAATTTAATTTTAAAAATGAAATATATTTAAATATTTACTCCAAATTTTTAAGTTAATATATTGTTAAATTACAAGTAATTTTTACAATTATAAGTTTTTTTTTTTTACTTTTAAATAACTTTAAGCGAGTTTTTTTTACATATATTTATGGAATTCACACTTTTTTCTCTTAAATTAACCCCCTCAATAAATTATTATTTAAACGATTCGTAAACATTTTGATTGATATTATTTTTTGATCATCCAAATGGTTACTATATATCTTTTACGTACATATATAAAAATAATATTTTTATTTATTAACAAATAAATATATTTATTTTTCGAGAAATGAGTTTTTATTATAATTTCATTTTTATCATGAAATGATTCTAATCTTAATATTTTAGATTGTGCTTCAAAATTACATAATCTATCAAATATAATTTTAAAAATTAATTTTTTTAAAGTAATATATTTTATGATTTTTTTTTTTTTTGGAAAGTGAAATATAATAATACTAAAAAATAAAAAATAATTAAATTTTTATAATATAATATGTTATGGAGGCATCTATGCCTCCATGAGGCTCAAGCATGAGCCTCCGTACACGGAGGCTCGCTCTTTCAGAACATTTTAATCAAGACCATAAAAAATTTAAGTGTTATGTTGTTTTACAAGGTAGACTTTCAGGAATTTATCATACTTGGTTAGAAGTTTCAGATTGCATAAAAAAATTTCCAAATCCTCTTTATAAAAGATTTTATTCAATTTCAGAAGTATTAGAAGAATGTAGAAAATTTTTAGGAATTAATTATTTTGTTGCCCCTTCTTTAAAGAATGTTTCAGATCAGCCTTTAGATTATATTTCTAAGTTTTGTGAACATTGTGAATGTATGACTAAAAATTTTAAAATTTTAAATGAATCCAATCAGTCTTTAACACAAGAAAATATATACAATACATGTTTTTATTTCTCTGAAATATGTTCTAATCTTCTTTCTCTCCCGAAAGGGAAATTCTTAATTGTTCTTATTCTTAGATAGAATAATATCCCACAAAAATATGTTATTTAAAAAAAAAAAACTACCGATGGATCATTCCGGTAGGTATGCTTTATAGTTCTAAGATATGGTGCTAATAGTTAATATTAGTTCCAGATCTTGTAAGAACAATTTTTGTCCGTAAATTTTTCATTTTTGTAAAAGTTTTATGATTTTTGTAAAGAGTTTTATGTTTTATGATGAGTATATGATAATAGCATGTCTTAACTCCAAGTTAAAAGTTTAAACTGTTTTTAAAATAAGCCCTGAGTGACCTCTCAAAGCGTAAAAGCCCAGTGAAGAGGCTAGGAGACGCATAGAAGAGGGAAAGGGATCACTGTTTTAAGAATTCTTGTTAAGGGAGTGCCAGTGGTGTCCTTACAAGAATGGAGTTAGGCCCAAGTTCATATATCTCAGATGTCATGTTTAAAAAAAAAAAGGGGAGGATATTATTTTATCAAAAGAAAAAGACATCTAAATTAAGAAGAGTACTGAGTAAGATTTTTCATAATTTGTTTTAACAACCGCCTATAACAGTCCTTTACTACTCATTAAATTTATTACTTTATCTATGTATAATTTATATTTTGTTTGAGAATTATTACTACATCTTCCTAAAAATCCTATATTTATTAATAAATTTTCTCCTGAAACAACATCTTCATATCCATGTGTTTGAATTCCTATTTTAATTTTTTCTGAAAAATCTTTTATGGATAATAAAAAATCTGGATTACAATATATAATTCCATTATTATCATTCATATCTACTTCTGTACTAGCTATCATACTCTTTTCTATATTTTGGATTCTTTCATCATAAATAGTTAATAAGACTTTGTTTCCTAAATTTTTTCTCATTAATCCTTTAATTCCTATTACTATTAATCCTAGATGCATAAATCTAAAATTCTTTTTTCTTAATTCTTTTTTAGATTCTTCTGATATTAATGATAATTGTCTTACTTGACCATCTAAACATTGAATTGATACTTCTCTAGTATGTCTAAAAAATTGAGTTCTTGATTCAAAAATTCCTCTATTATATAAATTTTCTGGATTAAGTAATTGTAGATCATGACTTTGAAATCTATTATAATCTTGTTCAAGATCTATAAGTTCTTCTATATTCTGATTATACTGAGGCTGTCTATGTAAAATTCTTTCTATTATATTTGTACTTATATTAGAAGTACTATGTCTACCTCTATCATATGGTTCTGAAGATGATCCTACTTCTCTAATAGTTCTTGATCTACCATGAAAATTATTCATATTTTATAAAATGTTGTAAATGATTTTCTAGTTATTTTTTCTTTACCTGTATTTTTTAAACTTAATCTGTCTAAATTATTTATTATATTTTCAATTTCTTGATTTGGTTTATTTTCTATATTATTTAATTTTTTATTTATATTTTCTATTGCTTCTGTAGTCTTAAGATCTGGAAATTTTTCTTTATCTTCTACTCTAGAAATTTTGTTTAAAATTGTTAAATTTTGTTCTTTAATAAAATCTAGGTTTTCACGAATTTTATTAATATCTTTCTTAATATTAAAGATTCTTTTTCCTAAAGTACTTAATTCTCCAGTTAATTTATTAATCTCTTTTACTAAAAGATCTAGTTTTAAAACTCTAATCTGAATAATAAAAAGAATCTAATGAAAATTTTGTATGATCTGATAAATAATTATTATCTATATTATCTAATTCAATCCTTAATTTTAAATCTGATATAAATATCTGATCAAAACTATTTATAAAATATTATTCTCTAAATTCTGAAATTAAATATCTATATAAAATCTGTTCTTTTAATTCTAGTTGTAAATTTTTAGTTACTTTTAATTTTAGAATGTAAACATAAATGGATAAAAGAAACAGGTTCAGATAGTATACCATGTTTTTTATGTAAATGGTATCCTAGTAAAAAATTAAGAGTTAAATGTAAAGAGTGTTTTTTATAAGCATGTAAAAAATGCTTAATACAAAAAGACTTAGTAGAATTTAAAGAGGATAATCAGAATGATTCAATTCAAATAGAATTATCAGAAATAAAAATATTAAGAAAAAGAATAGAAAATTTAGAAGATATGCAAAGATATATTTTACAAAAATTAGAACTTTTAGAATTAAATAAAAAAGGAAAAAATCCAGAAATCACTCCTGAACCAAAATTAGTTCAAGTTTTTTGTAATCCAGAAAAATTAAAAAGTATTAAAGTAAAATGTTTTATTAGAATAGAAAATTTTGAAATAATTTGTTTAGGTTTAATAGATTCAGGATGTAGTCATTGTGTAATTAATAAAAGAATTATACCAGAAAAATATATAATAAAGTCAAAGGAACCTATAGAAGCCCAACAAATGGATGGGAATTTTTATAGTTATCAAGATATCCTTAAACCAGCAAGAATTAGTTTTGAGACTAATTGTGGAAGGAGTACAGAATATAGTTTACCTAAAGGCTCAGTATGGGTAAGAGAATTATCTTTAAATACAGACTTAATTTTAGGATTAAGTTTCTTGTTAAAAGATAATGGTAGTATAATAATTAGTAAAGATTATTTGCAATTACAAAAATTTACAATTTGTGAACCTACTTATACTAAGATTATTCCATCAGAGTATTCTGAGAAGCGTGGTGGGATAATAGAAAAAGAAAAATAACGTGAGTGCAGTAGAGAAAGAGAATGCCAATTAATAGAAAAAGAAGAATTAGAAAATTTAAATTTTTTAGAAGAATATTATGAAAATTTTAAGGAAGAAGAAGAAATATGTTTAGATTTTGTAGAAATTGAAAAAATATATAATCTGTTAGTAAGAGAACAAGAC
>NW_019247998.1:57860-61622 GCF_002742605.1 Olea europaea var. sylvestris | reverse complement strand
TTTTTGGCAAGTAAAAATGCACCCAGATTCAATAGAATGGACAGCCTTTACTAGCCCAGAAGGACATTTTGAATGGCTTGTAATGCCATTTGGTTTAAAAAACGCTCCTAGTATATTCCAGAGGAAAATGGATAGTATATTTAGTAAACATAATAAATTTATTATTGTTTATATAGATGATATTTTAGTATTTAGTAAAAATAGGCGAGAACATAGAGGTCATTTACAAATTCTTTTTTCAGAATTTATTAGACATGGTTTAATTATAAATAAAAAGAAAATATTTTTATTTAAAAAATATATAGAATTTTTAGGAGTAAATATAGGAAAAGGAAAAATAGAATTACAACCTCATATAACTCAAAAAGCTTTAGATTTTCCAGATAAACTTGAAGACTTTAAACAGTTACAAAAATTTTTAGGATTAGTTAATTATGCTAGACCCTTTATTAAAAATTTAGGAAAAATTGCAGGACCTTTATATGGAAAAACTTCACCAAAAGGTCAAAGATATTTTAATATAGAAGATATTAAATTAGTTCAAAAAATAAAAGAGAAATTAAAAGATTTACCTAAATTATCTATGCCATTAAAAACAGATTTTTTAATTATAAAAACAGATGGAAGTATAACAGGATGGGGAGCAATTTTAATTGCAAAACCCAATAAATATGCAGATAAAGACAGTGAAAAAATTGTAAGATATAATAGTGGAAATTATAAAGAAAAATGTAATATAAGTAGCATAGATTTAGAATTACTTGCAGTTAATTATGCATTAGATTCATTTGAATTATTCATTATTTCCAAAAAAGAAATTACTTTAAGAACAGATTGTGAAGCAATTGTAAGTTTTGTTAATAAAATGAAATTAGAAAATAAAAGAAGTAATAGAAGAAGATGGTTAAATTTTATAGATAGAATTACTAATACTAGATTAGTAATTAATTTTGAACATATTAAATGTAGTGATAATCAGATAGCAGATATTTTAAGTAGAATAATTAAAAATAAAGAATATGATTGATTTCTTGCAGACGCAAAGATCAAGAGGTCCCAGACCAGGATTGCCAACAATTGGCAGTTCAAGTTCATCATTATCTCAGACTAATTTAGCACAGACTCATGATAAGTTAAGATTTGGTAATGTAGAATTACTTTGTTTTCCAAACAGTAATATTAGTTTTAAGACATTATCCCATATTTCAGTTACAAAATCAGAAAAATGTATTTTAGATAATCTATGGATTTCTTATAATAAGAATCCTAAAGACCAAAAATACTTTTTAGCATGTTTAAATGCTCTTTCAGAACATTTTAGTCAAGACCATAAAAAATTTAAGTGTTATGTTGTTTTACAAGGTAGACTTCCAGGAATTTATCATACCTGGTTAGAAGTTTCAGATTGCATAAAAAAATTTCCAAATCCTCTTTATAAAGGATTTTATTCAATTTCAGAAGCATTAGAAGAATGTAGAAAATTTTTAGGAATTAATTATTTTGTTGCCCCTTCTTTAAAGAATGTTTCAGATCAGCCTTTAGATTATGTTTCTAAGTTTTGTGAACATTGTGAATGTATGACTAAGAATTTTAAAATTTTAAATGAATCCAATCAGTCTTTACAACAAGAAAAATTAATTTTACAAAAGAAGATTTCTGAATTAGAACAAGAAATCATTAATTTAAAGATCTCAAGTCCAATTGTTCAGACACAAGCAGGTACTATAGAGCCAAAGAAGTCTATAGCTAGTCCAGCTCAAACGGAAGCTGGTAAAGACTTATCAAATCCGTTTATGGTTCTGGGCTTACCAAAAGCTCAACAGACTCAGGGGACTGTTGATTCTCCTACTTTTCAATTTAATCAGACTCAACAGGCTGAAAATTCTGTTACAGAAAATAAAAATATTTCTGAAGACCAGACACAGCAGACTGGAAATTCTGTTACTAGACTTATAAGTCCACTAGATCTTAAACAGAAAAGCCCAATCAATTTTCCGGAATCATTTCAATCAGCTCAAGATCCAGAACAGATTTCTCAATCAGATATTAGAAGAATCAAAGAAATGTTTGATAAGATTGAAGAAATACAGCAACAAGTTAAACAAAGTACTACAAAGAAAAAGAAAATACAGATTAAAAAGAAAAATAAAGGAAAAAAGAAAATTGAACAAGAAAAAGACTTGGATAATTTTGAAGACAATAATTCAGAAGAAGATGATAATCCAGAAGGTTGTACTGATGGAGGAGACTCTTTAGACAGCATTGACAGATATAATTATGAAACAAGATAAGGATTCTAGCCTAAAGAAGACATTTGGCAAAAAGTTACGGTGATTTTCAGACTAGACTCAACCACTTGAAGACTTATGTTCAGATCTCAAGAAAAGATCAAGAATTATTGTACAAAAAGAAGAATCTTTACTGTTTTTTTTTTGAAAAATTTGTAAAGAATCTTACTGTTTGATAAAGTAAGATTTGATAGCATAGCTTTTTACTGTTTTCTTTTTGACGTTTTGAAAAAAGCAAAGATTCCTTACTTTTGAAAAACGCTTCCTCTCTCTTTTCTCTCCTATAAAAGGAGACCATTCTTTCATTTGTAAACACAAAAGAAAATATATACAATACAAGTTTTTATTTCTCTGAAATATGTTCTAATCTTCTTTCTCTCCCGAAAGGGAAATTCTTAATTGTTCTTATTCTTAGATAGAATAATATCCCACAAAAATATGTTATTTTAAAAAAAAAAAAACTACCGATGGATCATTCCGGTAGGTATGCTTTATAGTTCTAAGATATGGTGCTAATAGTTAATATTAGTTCCAGATCTTGTAAGAACAATTTTTGTTCATAAATTTTTTATTTTTGTAAAAGTTTTATGATTTTTGTAAAGAGTTTTATGTTTCATGATGAGTATATGATAATAGCATGTCTTAACTCCAAGTTAAAAGTTTAAACTGTTTTTAAAATAAGCCCTAAGTGACCTCTCAAATCGTAAAAGCCCAGTGAAGAGGCTAGGAGACGCATAGAAGAGGGAAAGGGATCACTGTTTTAAGAATTCTTGTTAAGGGAGTGCCAGTGGTGTCCTTACAAGAATGGAGTTAGGCCCAAGTTCATATATCTCAAATGGCATGTTTTAAAAAAAAAAAAGGGATATTATTTTATCAAAAGAAAAAGACATCTAAATTAAGAAGAGTAGCGAGTAGGATTTTTCATAATTTGTTTTAACAACCGCCTATAACAGCCTTCAAATCCTTGAAATAACCTCCTTTTTCAGGGACCCCCCTCTTTTGGTATCAGAGCTTTTGTTCCGGTGCTGGTGATTTCAGTATATTTCTTCAGATTTTGGAAAATGTATAACTCTCTTAATCTTTAGAAAATACTTACTTGTTTTATGATTTTTAGAAAATATTCATTTGTTAACATATTTGGTCTTCATTTTTTAAAATTTATTTTTGAAAAAATTGCAGCCGAGGTACCAAACCTTTCGTTTATTAGCAGACTTTGCCCAAACATTTAGTTCGTGTCACCCACAGTCCCAAACCTTTCAAAAATATGCACCGGAGGTTCAAATGGATAGAAACCGTCCGTTTGACCGTTAGTTGACCAAGAAAAGTAAATGTTGACCTATTTTGATCAATTGAAAAGGGTAAAAATGTAAAAGTTACTTAACCCTATAATAAAACAATTAAAATAACTAAAACATAAAAATAAAAAAAATTATTATTCATCTTCTTCTTCACCCACCCCACCCCCATCCCCACC
>NW_019247998.1:0-57676 GCF_002742605.1 Olea europaea var. sylvestris | reverse complement strand
TTTGCAATTCAAGAATCAGAACCCAAAATGCGTAAACGTCGAATTTCTGGGTAGCAATCCCGGTGGCCTTGAACTCCGGCGAATGTACCCTCTTACACCCTCAAACTGCCTCTTCGACTTCAACTTCGGAAGCCGCGACCAGTCCTCCTCCCTCTTACACCCTCAAACTTGTCAAAAGCACAGTAAAATAGGGATTTCTAGGGTTCCTCAAGCACAAGCTCAATTCTGATCCGGATACAAAATCGTAGACTAGGTAAATATGCTCACCGAAAATTGAAACGCCAAGTAGTTTGACTATGCTCATGTAGTGGCTTTTGCTAATCACCAACAGCTTCTCTTTAACACTGGAGGTTGGGGGTAGGGTGGCGTGCGGGTGGGGAGGTTGTGGGTGAAGAAGGAGATGAATAGTATTTATTTTTAGTTATTTATTTTAATTGTTTTATTATAGGGTTAAATAACTTTTACCTTTTTATCCATTTCAATTGGTCAAAAATTGGTCAATATTTAATTTTATTGGTCAACTAACGGTCAAATGGACGATTTCCATCTATTTGAACTTCGGGTGCAGATTTTTAAAAGGTTTGGTACCTCTAGTGACACAAACTAAAGATTTGGGCAAAGTTTGCTAATAAACGAAATTTTTGGTACCTCGACCGCAATTTTCTTCAAATATGTTTTCAATCATATATTTATGGAATCACACTTTCGCTCTTGAATTAGTGTGGAAAAATAGAGAGACATGACTGTAGCATGTAAAAATGGAGAAAGAGTAAAGAGGATTCTATGACATAATCCTGCACGCCGCGTAAATTAAGGAAAAGCAACAAAGTAACTGTATCAAACACGTAAGATAAACGACGTCGTTGCCTTCTCTAAAAAAAAGCTACAGTGAGACAAAATGGAAGAATCTATTGTTCTTTCTACAGTAATGAAACATTGCCCTTTTTATATAGTAGTGATACGTGTATCAATATGTGTGTTCAAGTTTGTATCTATATATAATAGGTCTGTACAAAAAAAAAAGTGTGCAATATTAAATTATTAATAATGTATTATATTGTTGCTTGGGAAGTGGTATAATATTTTAATTAACATTCCAAAAGAAATACTCGTAAATATGTCTATAAATAGTTTGTTATTGCTCATGAAACAACATAACTTAATATTGTAGAAGAATATTGATCGATTTCTAGGTAGAAGCACGAATTGAATTACTCTTTACTTGTCCATTTTCTGTATATATATTTATATATTGATATTTTAGTTATGTTATACGTGTTCTTGATGAACATAATTAAAAATGATCTAACGTAAATTATGTTTTTATCCTTGAAAATTAAATTCTTATATAATTTATTATTATAATAATATGGGATTTCTCTTGAAAAACATGAATTAGGGATGTTAACGAGTCGAATCAAGCAGCTCACAAGCTGAAACTTGGGGTCGACTCGAATAAAAATGGTTCAAGGTTTTTTTTTTTTTTGCCTATACAGATACCTTTCTACCTTAAAATAGCTCTCTGTATCGCTTCCTTGTTGCTGCGGCAATTTTTTTGTTTAAAGTTTTGCAAAATTTGTGTGTGTTTGAGCTACATTATTTCTGAAAAATATATTTTGAAATAGTAAATTGATGGAAAATGTATAATTAAAAAAGAAGAAGGAAAAACCTTAGATTTGTGTGTAATATTATTTTAATGAAGATCATGTGGTCGAAAAATGAGCTAAAGAAAAATGTATTTTAGGAAAAATAGGAATCAAACATTCCATTTATTCCTTTATTTAGTCTCGGTTCGTTACAAGCCAAAAATGGCCCTTAACGAAACAAAGTCTCCCTCATGATACTATCATATGAATTATATGCATCATGCATATTAAATCCTTTAAAGATAGCATTAATAGTCATACCTATTAAATTGATTATAACTACA
Source organism: Olea europaea var. sylvestris (assembly GCF_002742605.1). Classification (NCBI taxonomy): domain Eukaryota; kingdom Viridiplantae; phylum Streptophyta; class Magnoliopsida; order Lamiales; family Oleaceae; genus Olea; species Olea europaea. The sequence continues at coordinate 55,746 of NW_019247998.1, read as the reverse complement.
TTTAAAATTTTATACATTGTCAGGATACCAAGATATATACTTGTAATTGCATTCACAACGATCTTTAAGAAATTCGCTATATTAAGAGTTGTGCATTACATATTACGACTTTGTTTTCTCATTGTCTTTTCTTATAAGTATACACTTTTAGATTTTCGGACTATAGGTCTATAAATTTTTAATTTTACTAGGATTGCTTCCATTTATTTAGCCAATTATTTCTTTGATCGTTATGTTTCTATGAATTTATTTTGATATCCTCGTTATTAATGAAACAAAGCGTTATATTATGTACAAAAGTATTGTCAATAACTTTTTCTTTTCGATTCCATTTCTTTCTCATAACGATATAACTTACTAGATTCTCCTCTTTCAATAGTTCAAGTATTTGGACTCTCTTATGGAGTTTTATAATTAGTTATATCTATACGTATTCCAGGAATATACGCCCCCCCTAAATGGGACCATCTTACTTATTTGTTCCATTTAAGTTTGGAGATTTTTGTCTTAGAATCGAATGTATTATCGCTTCAAGTGTACCATAGATATATCAAAAAATATATTAACAAATTGTCCTTCCATAACGTCAATTCGAGTTGAAGCATATAAAGTTTGTGTATGTGATATATTGTTTATCATTAAATACATCTAAATGAATTATCTTTCAAGTTTCTAGTTAAAATAATCTTTTGCAAGAATCTAAATAATATAATAACGTATTTTTACATTATTTTTAACTCCTCAATTCCTTCCTAATGCTAAAACAATTGTTCAATTAAATTGACAATCAGCAAATCGAATAATAAAATATCAACTGTTAGGGCTTGTGATATTATATGAGATTTCAAACTCCACATCTATGTCCAACATTCTTTTACTTTCGCATCTCATTACATTGTGCTAGATCAACTATACGTATATTTCACTATCACAAGAAAAAAAAATTAGGTTATGACCATAAGCTAAATATAGTGAGAAAAACTTTGATATTAACATGATTCTAATAGCATTTCCTTGAAAGAGTTGGGAAGCGCTCTATTATTAGTAGTAGTGGTTTAGAAATTAACTGAATTTATTTAACAAATAATAATATTAAATTATTTTTCATCATCTCAACTAATACTTATTAAAAGGTTGAGATTTAGTCATACTAGCATTAACAAGACAGGCCACTTGATTATATAATCTAAAAAATATGCCAATAATTTAAAATTTGAACAGTTATTTCTCAACCTTCAGGTTGCGAATATCATGCAATCATTTATTAGATGTATCATATCCATTATATACAAATAATATATAGATAGTCGACATAAAGGGTGGTAGGACCCTATATATCACACTATTTAATTTTTAGAAATATAAAGAACACGGTCCATATTTTAACTAGTAAGATTAATGACCAATCTCTTTAATAAAAGAGAACATATATCATATAAGAATTCATTGAATTGAAGAATTTTTTGGTTCTTCTTTGAAACTTGAATGTCCATTTGAATTCTCATTTTACACATTACGAATCCAGTGATAATCTAACTGGACATATTAAATAATAAAAATATTATAGGCATTGAACTTCTGATTTGATATATTTTTCGCTTTAATCGTAAGAATGCTGCATAATAAAAACTAAGAAAATACGAGTAACAAAGTATTCACTGCTCAAGAGCCAATCAAATTTGCAAAATTCAATATTATATTTGATAATTTTGATTCGAATGGTTCTATAATTTTTGAAAAGTGCGGTTCTTTGAAAATACCACCATAATATTTTTCGAGAATATTAGTAAGTGCAGAATCATGCTATTTCAATAGCAATGTTACAATATTCTTTTGATTTATTCATTTGTATGAATTGGTTCAAACAATTCTTCAATATTCTTCTAAATTATTTAAATATCATAACTGTGTTTCATTCTAAAACAAATGATTTTTCTTTTAATATATTAATTCAATATAAAAGCATCTTGTTTTGGAATAATAGATCAATATTCTTTTGAAAAATTGAAATTGTAATGTCTTGATCTTTAGGAGTAGTAATATTATACTATATGATAATACAAACATAGTTTCTTCATTAGTTAATTCAAAAGATTTATCCGTTCAAAAATTTCAAAAATATGATATATAAAAAATAAAAAGCCTTATAAAGAATAAACTTAATGGGATTTGAAAGCTTTATAAAATATTGAACAGTTGACAAATTTCATATTCTTCAAAAATGTAAATTTGAAAAAATTTGCAGTATTTTAAAAATTTGTTTTTGTTCACGTAGCTATTTTTCACAAATGAAATGTTAGATTTTGATCTTAACTGTTGGATTTGAAAAAAAAAAAAAAAAAAAGAAGTTATGAACGTCCTCTCCAAATTTCATGATGATTGGATCATGCATCGTTTAGATCATTGTTGAGAGGCTATCCAGATCCTGCGGATTTTTGTATTACTGATTCCGAGTTTTCTCTATTTTCGGTAAACTTCTTCCTGCTGATAACATGTTGTAAAACTAAAGAAATAAGAAATAAATATAAGAGGAGATATAGAGATAGTCAAAACTCAATTGTATATATTATTGAAAACCAAAGCCCCATATCAAAATGAAAGCTACAATCAAAGTAGAATAGACCTTTTCAAAGTATATATGACTCATTCAAGGATTTGATAAGATCAAACAGACACCAATAATTATCTCATAATTTTACAACAATATTGTTAATTTAAGAAACACTTGATGTAATTTATTTTAAAGATTCTCGAACTTCCAAAATTTTTACATTTAAAATAAGCAATATACTTATTTTGATACGTCGCCCCAAAATATTTCAAGGTATTTATATGTGTCAACTAAGAATAATAAAATATGATGCAAAAATTATTTTTAAAAATAATCATTTTGGGTATCTATGAGATTGAGTATGAGGCCACTTGGTCATGTCTCTTAACAATCAGAAATCGAGCCAAGCCAAGGACAAAGCAGGCAAGGGATCCAAAGGTAGAACCCAATGCACCGAACACCAACCTACTCTACATTGAATTCCACCTACCTTTTATAGAAGTACTTGGATTATAAAAATTAACTAATAAAATATTATTATTTATAAACACCCAACTTTTAGAAAATAATAACCTTTTTACTATGTCGATTAGTCCATAACAAAGATCATCATTTAGGCATCATCATATATCTCATCATCTAAGAACTTATGACAACTCTTTAATATTTATAGTTATTTGAAATGGTGAAAAATGTGGAATACACAAATACGTGTCGAGTTAGCAAAATATAGTGTGCATGTGAAATCATACCTCAGGAGCCTAATAAACAAAATGGATAAAAAATAATTGGCCAATAATAAGAAATTGTATACCATCCTGTCGCCCTATCAAGAAATCTCGATATACGTCGATTGTGGTGTTCTATCATCTATTTCATTGTCATTAGATTGTTCCCACCACAATCCATTTAAATATATAAGTGTATCCTAAATTCGGTCGATCCTTACCTGAACTTCACAATTTCATTAGATACATTGTTCATTTAATATTCCGCATAAGTCATAAGACTACTCCCAATCATTACAATTAACAGAAATGGTGTACGAAGAAGAATACCTAGTGTTATATATATATATATATATATATATATATATATATATTTCTCTCTTTCGGATTCAGGAAACAACTCTCAGAGATCTTTTTTCCTTTTGGAAGATACGGGGCCCGAGCCATCAGTGAGATACCACTCTGGAAGAGCTAGAATTCTAACCTTGTGTCAGGACCTACAGGCCAAGGGACAGGGATAAGAGGAAGGCTGGAATGCCAACAGGCGTCTATTATTGAATTCACCCGACCCGATGTACCCATTTTGGGCGTAGTAATCGACGAAATGCTTCGGGGAGTTGAAAATAAGCATAGATCCGGAGACTCCCCATTCATTAGATAGAGAAGATCACCAAGATTTCGTGATTCGCTGCCACAGAAGATGCTTTTTGACCAATAGCTACATAAACACATATTACATTTTGACCTTGTTGATTGATATATATATATATATATATATATGAGAAAACCAAGCAAAAACAAAGCGAGAAAAAAAATAGTGATAGCTGAAAAATGGACTGAGCGTCCAAGGATGGGTGGGCGCTTAGCCTTGTATTGCAATTACAATGGTCATTTTGCTGAACTATATATAAGTGGTTTTCATAATTGAAAACATATCATAAACATCAAATTGATTTCATTAGATCCAAAATATAAGATTAAACTAAGTGTTTTATAATTTTGTTCTTTAGTTCTTTTTTTTTGAAGTTTTGTTCACTTGATTCAAACTTAATTTAAGGTTTGTTTACTCCTACAAACTATTTGTCATAAAGCCTTCAAGCACTTACTCTGGTGTGGGTAATATCACTTGAGAACAGTGATTTATAATAGTTCTCAAACCTTCTTGTTGCTGGTTTTATTTACGTTCTTTATCAATTTTGTTCAACAATCTCAACCGATAGTTTCAACATGAAGACTGAGACAACCATGCTAAGATAGAAATGATGAATCGAGACCTTATAAGGCTGGACAGATTCAACGAGTCGAACTTTACATGATGGAAAGACAAGTTGAAGTTTCTTCTTATAACATTAAAAATCTTTTATATCTTGGATCTAGACTTGACATTGTTGCCGGAATCAACCCTAAATGACACCGACAAAACAAGGACACATTCTGAATGTTCTCTCTGATCTTCTCTATGATCTCGACACAAATAATACCTCGGCAAAGGAGATATGGAAATCGTTGGGAACCAAATACAAGGTCGAAGAGTAAGGTACCTAAAAGTTTCTAATTTCTAAGTATTTTGATTTCAAGTTTTTGGATAACTAATCTTTATTAGGACAAGTCCATGAGTTTTAAATCATTGTCAATAAAATGAAGGCCATGAAGATAGATCTTCATGAAAGTTTCAAGTTGGTACAATCATCTTGAAATTACCATCTTCACAAAAAGGATATAGGAAGAAAATCCTTCACAATTTACACTATTATTCTCTGGAAGAAATTCAAAAACAACTTCGAATTGAGGAAGAGTTAAGGGCACGAGATGTGAATGGATATTCTTATGAGAGCACTTTCAAAGCCTATGTCATAGATTAACAAAACAAATACAGCAAGGATTCCAACTAGACAAAATCCACAAATCCCAACAAAGATAACAAGAACAAATAGAAATTTAAAATTTATTGTTACGTATGTGGCAAATTCGGACGTTACATCGCAAACAACCAATGCAAGAAGGTAAAGTGAACTCCATCGACAACATAATTGATACCGTGAGCATTGTAAATTTGATCAGAAGAGAGGTTCAAGGATGGTGATATTATACTTATGCTATCATACAAGTGTGCTATGAGAGATTAAACTCTTCAAAATCTATCAAAAAGTGGATGACGAACACATTCAAATGGAGAACAAAGTTCAATCAGAGATTGTTGGAAAATTAAGTATAGACTTACAATTTACATTCGGTAAGAAAATCAAATTAATAAATGTATTTCATGTACTAAATATGAATAGAAATATTGTAAGTGATGATGTGTTGGAAAAATCGGGAATAAAGTCCACAAATAAGTCGAAAAAACTTGTACTTTCCTGGAATGGTGTATTTGTTGGAAAAGGCTTTTCTAGTAATAGAATGGTCGAACTTTCTACTATTGACAATAATAACAATAAAACTACAAATTTAAATTATGTAATCGTTGATTATATTTCTTTATGACATGATATATTAGGACATGTGGCTTTTCTACTTTAAAAAGAATAATTAAAATCGGAATGATTTCATGTGAAATATAGAATATAATAAATGTGAATTATTTGTTATGTCTAAAATGACTAAGAAACATTTTCATAGTTTTTAAAGGAAATCTAATTTGCTAGACTTAATTCATTTTGATTTATGAGAATTAAATGGAATGTTAACTAGAAGAGGTAATAGATGCTTCATAATATTCATAGATGATCATTCTAGGTTTTACTCTATCTACTTGACGAAACATAAGGACGAAACATTTAACATGTTTAAGATATACAAAGTCGAAGTAGAAAATCTATTAAATAGAAATATTAAAATTCTCATAAGTGATATGGGAGATAAATATTTCTCTAGTGAATTTAATCTTTTTTGTGAACAACATGGCATAATATATCAATATTGTGCACCTAAAACACCTGAACAAAATGGTTTGGCTGAGAAAAAGAATAAGACACTAGTTAAAATGATAAATGCTATGTTATTAAATGTTAAGTTGCCATATAACTTATGAGGTGAAGCCTTATTAAGTGCGTGTCACATAGTTAATAGTATTCCTTATAAAGATTTAAGGTTTCTCTATATGAATTGTGGAAAATGAGAAAATCAAACATTGGTTATTTCACATAGGAATGGCAAATGGGCTGAGCGGCTTGTCAAAACGGGGCTCGTGGGCAGCTCAGGCTTGTAAAATAACAAGGAGCCCGAGCCGAGTAGATCGGCTTGTTTGGTTAGCGGCTCATATGCCACGAGCTACGAGCCTGGCTCATGGCCCAGCTCGTTCATGACGAGCCACGAGCGGGTCTCAACTATAGAAGTGACCAAAACAGTCACTTTTTTGTATTTTCTCTCCCTTCCCCCCCCCCTCCGTCTTCTATAAATAGCCCAACAATTTATCCAAAAATTTTCATAAACTCTCTCAATTTTCAATTCTATTTCTCATTATTTCAAGATTCTCTACACTCTTTCTCTCAACTCTCAATTAGTCTACAATTATACAATATAGTCATATTATATAGATTTTTTTTTTTCAATTTAATCATCTTCAATTTCAATTCATTTTTACAATTCAATTATCTTCCTATATCTTCTATTGTTTCTATATTTTATCTTCACAATTCACAAATTGAAATGGATCCACGCTCATTTGTTGAAGGCTTGTTCAATGTCAATGTCGGAGGCGAACCATCTACGACGCTGCAAAGTCAATATTGGAATCAATTTTTTGGTCTAAATGAAGTATCAATTCTTGAAAATATTCCACATTTGGATTTGGGGGCAAACCCCAGTAATAATCCAAATTATCCAATTGATTTGAATGACATCGATGTTCTCGAAGCCCAAGAGGAACAAGAGGAGGAGGAACACGAATTAAACATTCCCGATGCTAGAGGAAAGCGAAAGGAAAAAAGGCAAAATGTTGAGATCACTTTAAATTGACTTCGATAGGCTGTGTTGTCAATGGAGTTCCGGAGACCAAAGCAGTATGTAAATACTTCCAACAAAGATTGGTATGGCAAAAAGGTATTGGTACCACCCACCTCAACTATTACTATAAAGCATGTGCTGCTAAATATGGACTTCTTTAAGTCGGTCAAATACAAACCGCAATTTGGTAGTCTAGGAGTCGGGCTACAACTTCGCCCCTCATCACGTGGATGTATTTTGAGGAGAATGCTTGAATAGGAATGGTGGAACTTAATACTGGTGCTGAGTTACCTCTTATAATAGCAAACAACCAACATTTCGTCTCATACGTAAATGAATATCTGCAACCAAGATACGTTGGGATAAGTCAAGACACTCTTCGTTCAAACATAATAGAATATTTTCTTCAAACAAAACAACAACTAATTTTGGATTTGCAAAAATATGGTGGTGTTATATCTTTAATTTTAGATATATGGGAGGATCAATAAAAGAGCTTATATAGCTTCAACTGCACACTACATAGACCCACTTTGTTGTATGCATAAAAAATTTATTGCTTTTAAAATTATTGAATTTCCACATAACGCTAATAATATATATAATGTGATTATGACTATTATTAAAGAATATTGTTACGAAAGTAAAATTCGTTCTTCTAAATTTGATAATGCAAGTGTCAATAAAGTAGTTATCGATAAATGGTGTAGGGTATTGCAACCTGATTTCAGTGGTTATTTGTTTCATATTTGTTGTGTGTGTCATATTTTAAATTTAATTGTGCAAGATGGTTTGAAACACATTAAAGATGAAATACAAAAAATTAGGAATACACTAATATATATATCACGATCTCCCCTAGTAGAAAACAAGCATTTGAGGAATTTTGTGTCGAATATGTGGAGCCAAATTCTAAAACATTTGTTAGTGGTGTAGGTCATAAATGGAACTTTACTTACTTATTGTTAAAGTCATACGAAGGTTTTGAATATTTAATAACCAAGTTTTACAACAATTGGCATATTAGAAACGATGACGAAACTATTCTGAACGAATCTGATTGGTTTTAACTTTAAAGGTTAAAAGATTTTTGACAAGTTTTTAGACAGTACAAATATTTTATCTGGAGTTTACTCTTCCACTAACTGTATGATGTTAGAATGTCTTTATATAATTACAATGGTATTTCATAAATACATTGCAATTATATACTCTATAGAATTGAAGTTTAGAAAATACTGGGAAGACTTACCTATATTATTTCCTTTAGCATACATAATGGAGCCCGATATAACTTACCAAGAACTAAATATATAATCGATCAAATTTCTAAAACTTTAACTTTTGGTACACCTATCACATATAGAAATTTAGAACAAACTTTAAGTGGAATGTATGATTTATATGCTGAACTAATGTGTATAAATGTTAGTCGAGTACCCTTTGCGCCTACTCCTTCTGCTAAACTTGAAGAAGACGATGTTAAAATATAGTAATTTATTTCAAGGCATTTGCACATATATGTATGATTCAAATGCAATAGGTTCATCTTCATCTAGTAATAGTTTGTCTGCTGCATCTCCATCGGCTCAAACATCGAAAGAAAGGCAAATATTTTGTCTGCTGAATTAATTGATTACTTTAACCATAATATGCCTACTAATAAACAATTAAAAAAGTTTCGAAGATGTTATTGAATTCTGGTAGAGGTAAAAACGACGATGACCAGTAGTTTTCGTAATTGCAAAAGATTTACTAATACCTCCGATTAGCACTGTAGCTTCAGAGTTCGCTTTTAGTGCAGGTAAGAGGGTTTTATCCGAGATCAAGAGCCGACTGAAAGAAGATATTTTAGAAGTATTAATGTGCATGAAGGATTGGCGGGACGTTCATTTCTGAATACAATATAAATATGTCGAAATTGCATATCGTCAATTAAGTGATATTTAATTACACCAGTTTAATCACAATTTGTTATTTTATAATATTATTTTAATTATTTTAAAAAAATTATGCACGTCACAAGTTGTTCGAGTACATTTTTAACTCTGCATACTCAAAATTTAAGTAGCCGGTCCCAAACGTGGATAAAGGATGAGGGTTTATGTTTTATCTATTTTAAAAAGAAAAAGGAAAAAAATCATTTCAATCAAATCTTTTTTCTTGATTGATTTATTTTTTGTTAAAAAAAAAACGTAGTTTTTGTTTTATCATTTTCTGCAAGAAAAAAATAAAAAAATAGGTGAGCTCGCGAGCCCAAACTCGTGGCTCATGGGGCGAAAGTAGAAGCTCGGCTCGTTTGTAACGGGCTCGAGGGTTAAAGGGTCGAGCCGAGCCATCTCTAATTTCATAATGTGGGGATGGCTTGCTTATGATAAGAACACAGATCCTAAAAATACTAAGTTGAGTCCCAAAGAGATCAAATGTGTTTTTTAAGGATATGCCCAAAACAGCAAGGCATATCATTTATTAAACTTAGAAACCAATGTTATTATTGAATCCCGTCAAATAGAGTTCTATGAGAATATGTTTGCTTCAAATAAATTTCAAATGGAGATTCATAGCTCTAAAAAATCACAAATAGAAACACATTCTGATGATATTGAAACATGTTAACTTCTTAAACGCAAAAGAGCTCAAAAGGAGAATGTGCTGGGATCGGATGAATTAGACTCTCAAATTATTATTTTTTATTTAGTTGAGGGAAATAAGAAGAGTATGACGAGAACTACTCTGTATGCTCTTCAAGTGGAAACCGATCCTATAACTTAGCAAGAAGCAATGTCATCTATTGATAGCATATTTTGGTAGGATGCTGTAAATGATGAAATTGATTCAATAATGTCAAACAACACTTAAAAATTAGTCAATTTACCACCTGGATCAGAACCCATAGGCTACAAAGGGTATTTAGAAGGAAATACAATGTATACGATACTCTTAATACCTTTGAAACTATGTTAGTGGCTTAATGATATCGACAAAAAGAAGGATTACATTACTTTGACACGTATGCACCAGTTGCACAAATAACATTAATTAAGATTATATTCGCTTTAGCTTCAATCTATGATTTGCATATACACCAAATGAATGTTAAAATGGTATTCTTGAACAGAGATCTCGATGAAGAGGTTGATATGGAATAGTCAGAAGGATTTGTTCTAACCGAAAATGGGGATAAAGTATGCAAGCTAATAAAATCTTTATATGGATTAAAACAAACATGTATTACTCACTCAACTATGGAATCTGAATTTGTGACATTGGCTGAAATTGGAAAAAAATTTAAATAGCTTAGGAATTTAATGTATGAAATTCCACTAGGAGAAAACAATAATTCTTCCATATCTATCTTGAGTGATAGTCAAACCACTTTAGGTAGAACATACAATGAAGTGTATAATGCTAAGTCTAAACATATGAGTCTAAAACATGATTAGGTGAGGAAATTAATCAAAGATGGAATAATTTCACTTGCTTGTGTGAAGTTAAATGAGAATTTGGCTAATTTGTTCACTAAACCACTCACAAGAAAATTAGTGCGAACAACAACTAGTAGGATGAGGATAAAAACTCCATAATTAAATCCACAAATGACTGTAACCCTACCTGACCATACTAACATATATACTTCAAGTTCAAAGATTAACAAGTCATTCAATTAGTTGATAGATTAAGTATTTTTATTTTAAAAGTGCTGGTAGTGACAAATAGAAGAGTTATGTTTCTATAACTCTTAATAAAGTTCAGATCGGTGGATCAAATATCTTTAAAAGAGACAAATATTGCAAGCACTTTGCCTATATAAATTTCGAGGTTGTATCACTTCAATAGAGAGTTGGAGTTTTGCTCTTAAAAGTTCATGAATAAGAGAAGTCTGAAGCCTTAAAAGCACTAAACGAGATTGTGTGAAACTTGAAACACTTGAAATTTGTGTCTATAATTTCACCGGTATCATCAGAAGGAATAATAGGTTATAAACCTTTATGCTACTTAGGATTTCAATGATTACTCTGCGAGATTTATACTAAGGTTGGATTTAAATTGCAAGATATCCATACTTTATGCATAAGTGTCATTGAACTAAAGTTTGTACTCATTTTATATTTGAATAAATAGAGGATTGTTGGATATTATTCCAATTAACAATCAAGAGTGATTTTGAAAATGATAAAAATGGTTAACCATGAGAAAAGTAAGAAAAAACAAAACTAGAACCAAAAACACTAATGGCCAAAAAATGGTCCGCCCAGGCTCAATGCCGAGGTTGCAATTACAATGGCCATTTTGCTGAACTAGGCAGCCACCCGATTTTGTACTGGACGGCCCCAGTACAAAAAATCTAACTGTTGGCTTTTGAATTCTTGTGTTGTTTTGAAGTGTTTGACACTATTTGGCTTGGTTTTTGCACTTTTTTGTGCATTGTGATTGTAATTTTATATATTTAAGTTGTTTTTGTTGGGAATCTATTTATACATACACAGTGAAAAATTAAAATTATTTCAATTTCCACCGAGGATCCCTTTGTGTTTAGATAGAAATCGTGATAAAAATTGTACCTTTGAAGAATTCTGCAAACCTTTTGCTTTTCTTTTCGTTCCAGCAATCTTGATTCGCCACCCATAGCTGTCCAATTGTCCAGCCTCCAACGGTGATCCATACAGAGAACAAGATTGCAGTTACCAGGGTTTTCCTCTTGTGCCAGTAAGAATAATTATGAGAATGAAAACCATATCGACCTCAAACCCTAGCCATGTATTTATATAAACCCAAACGGGCTCGGTTCGGTCCGGTCCAATATTTAATTAATCCATTTAATTAAACCCGATCCGTGAATTAATTAATCCAATTAATTAATTCGAGAATATAAATAAAAAATCCAATTAATTAATTTATCCAACGATTGTTAATTTAATTAATTGACAAATTACAATCTTTCAATTCTCTTTTGTGTGTGACCCATCAGGTTCCCGATCACGATACCTAACGACGTGAAATATTATTTTAATCTAATCAAAATTGATAAATTAAAACACCCTTTTAATTTGTCGTCAATTCACACTCACCGTCCCAAATTGACATCTAGTAATGTGTCAGGGCAATACATGTGACAGGAAATGTCACGTGGTATGACAAAACCAAACTCGTTCGTTTACCATCAAACTATAATCCCTTCGTCAATATGATCTGATCAATTACGAGATATGAAAGTTTGTCAATCTCGATTATCGATCATATCTTTCACTCCACTATTAAGTCAATACAAGTCGAAAACTCCTTTTCGACTTATAAGTATACCTTGACCAAGGATTTCATCATCGACTTAATTGAATGAAACACAGATCATAATCTCATTCTATCTAAAAGTAACAAATCCTTTATTGGTCAATCACAACCTTCATATGATTCTTGACGTACCCGAACGATGTCGTATTAGCGGCCCTTTGCAGAGCAACATCCAACACCGTCAAAGTATGACTGTCCTCATATAAGGTACCATGACGACCTCAAGTCAAAGGACCAATTCCACTACCTAATGTTAGAGATTAACTACTGACACTCAAATAGTTATCCATGTGGAATCTCTCGGCGGGTCTCCAATGTTTTGTTCTATAACAAAACATCCACGTGTTCATTTAAGTGTCACCACATTTTAACTTGTGATATCAGCTACTTACTTCACAAGTAAGAAATGCCACACGTGATGGTCTATCTGTAATAACGATATCCGTATCTCGTTATTACTTACGACCACGGATGATTTAAGATTGAATCAGACGTAATTTGTATCTCACAATCATAACTCCTTGTGATTAACAAATTACGAAGATTTGAATTTAAGGACTCTATTATTTATTTAATTGTCTATTAATTAAATAATAGACTTGCCATTAAATTGTATTAATTATATATTAAAAGTATTTATGTCCAAAATTGATTGGAACTAGGGCATAATACTTACAAACTCCCACTTGCACTAAATTCAATCACTTATGTATCCAATATCATAAGTCTATATAACGATCATATTTATACTACGACAACTCTTTGTCAGTAGATCTGCAATATTGTTAAATGTGGGAATTTGTTCTTTTTTTTACGTCATTTCTATGTATTATCTCTTTGATGAGATTATACCGCCTTAATACATGTTTGGATCATTGATGAGACCTTAGTTCCTTTACTTTCGTAATGGCTCTATTGTTATCACAATACAATGACATGTGATCAACAATATCAGGAACTACTCCAAGTTCATTTATGAACATCATGATCCAGATTGCAACTCATTGCTACTTCTGAAATAATCATGTAGTAGGTTTCTACTATTGAATCAACGGTTGATTCACGTTCGGAACCTTTCCAACATACCTTTTAAGAGTAAACCAATTTCTCCATATAAAATCTTTTCAATATTTTATATAGATTGGGACGAGTTAAGCAACCTTCTAGATCTATCTCTATAGATCAAGTTGCTTCTCCCATATTGTTCAAGAATAAGTCCTTTAACAACCATTATTTCAACGATTGAAACATAGGGATTTCGTTTTCTATAATGTTAGCAATACAACAATGCTCTCACTATCTTCTTATAAACACACAATTCGTCTTCAAATTTGATAAAATCAAAAACTTTGACCTTTCCATTAAATCGAAGATTGCAGCTCCAAGAGACTTCTCTTAACCTATAGTCACGGTATGCAACTGTTGCAAGCAAAATCCGAATGGAGGGGCTATAGGATAAAGGTTTCGCTAAGGTCAACACTTAACCTTTGCTTCTAGCCTTGCTTTGTGTATATGGATATTCCCATCCATATCGACATTTTCCTTGTAAACTATTTACAAAAACTTATGGGTTTTATTCCATCAGGAGGCTCGACCAAGATCTAAACCTTGTTCACATACGTTGAGTTCATCTCGAGTATCATGGCCTCTTGTCGTCTCTTTTAAGTCAACACTTGACTTTATTTTGGTGCAATTAGCAGGTTCATTATCCTCGATCAGTAATACCTGATTAATAATCATGGATTCGCACCTTCTTGAAAGTCAAATGATCCTACTAGATTCATATAGAGCTGTCATGTCCTTAGGAGTTTTTACTTCCTGATCAAGAGTATGTCCCATATCAGATTTGGGATCAAACTCAGATTTATCTACTTGGTTAACTATATCTGTGGACTCTTGAACTCTTTCAATTTCTATTTTGCTCCCACTATCCTCTCCTAAAGTAAACATTTTCTCTAAGAAGATGATATATCATGAGACAAAGACTTTCTTCATGATAATAGAATTTATATTCAAATATCTGCTTTGAATATCCCACAAATATGTATTTATCGGATTTAGTCTCAAACTTATCTGATTCAAGACGCTTCAAATAGGCGTCATGGCCCCAAACTTTCATATAAGATAAATTGGGACTATTGTCTTTTCATAACTCGTATGGAGTCTGTTAACCAATTTAGATGGGACATGATTTAGTGTATTGCACATTGCAATCAATGCATGACTCCAAAACAATTTTGGAAGATTTGCATGGTTTGTTATTAATCGTATTATATCTAATAATTAACGATTCCTTTTTTTAGATACACCACCTTGCTGCAGTGTATATGAAGGAGTCTACTGCAAGAGAATCTCATTCTCTCTTATATAATCTAGATTTTATCTTTAAGATACTCTCACTTGATCGAATATTAATGTGAGGGTATCTTTACCTATTTGTTTTTCTACTTCTAGTTTGAATCTCTTGAACTTTTCAAGAGTTTCATGTTTGAGTTTTCATCAAGTATACATGATCATTGATAAAATAAGAGAAATATTATCCGACATTAATTGACACGAGTCCATATGCATCACCATGCATTAGACCAGCAATTATGCTGACCTTTCTTCTTTTCAAGTAAAAGAAGATTTGATCATTGTGCCAGACATGCATAATTTGTATTTGTCAAAATCAATTAATCCCAAGTATACATCTTTATGTAACTTTGGAATTACATTTCATCTAAATGACAAAGTCTGTCATGCCAGATTTTGGTAATAATTAGATTATAGTATTTATGTCTTATAATTTTTATACTCATTTTAGAATCTTTAGTATTAAAAAAATATAAATGTCGTTTTGTAATTTACCATAACCGTTAGGATCTTTAACAAGATAAACAAGAACAACTATTGTCCTTAACATTAAAATAGTTCATGTTGGAACATGAAATTCATTTTAATGTTCCAGCTATGGTTGGTATAAAGCGACGTTTCTTTAATTCCAATACTAAACCAAAAGGCAATGACAAGAAGTATATTCCTACAAGCAATGCAGCAACCTTTGCTCATCTCCAATGTGTAGGTTAATTTCTCCCTTTCGCAGTGGTCTATTTCTATTTAGTTTCTCCATATTTGTATAAATATGAGATCTACATCTGGTATCAAATACCTAAGAAACTTGTGAAGTAGACGTAAGCCACGCAATATTTCTTCCAATGACCTTTCATTCTATAATGAAATCAAGGGTCATTAGATTTGATATTGTCCTTCACTTAGACTGTCTTAACCATATTGGGTGCTTTCCCAAAGTCCCTTTAGACTTCCTCTTAATACCCTTAGAGGAATCAATGATTTGCCCACTACCTACTTTGATAAAGGGTTTAACAGTCCTAAGCATGTCAAGTAACTTAATGAGTATGCATTCGAGCTTATTCTTATTATAATTCATAATTAGTATGAATAACTCTATGACAGAGATTGTAAAGCTAAGTCAATACTTACATTCATAGTTAATGATTGAACTCAGTTGAGACATTTCTCAATGTCAATCATCTTCAGTGTCTAAGTAACGATTGAAGATTACTCTGTCATTTTGCACAGGTATAGTTGTTTGGAAGTCTCATATCCTTCCACACATGATTATTATCATACAACTCTTTGTAATGAATAATTATGTGTTAACATCTATACTCTCAAGTTGCTTTTGTAACTCAATGACATAATTGCAAGTATCACATACGTTGCAGTACTATTGTCATCACTGCGTTTATTATAGCAGCCACCACTTCCTTAATCGAGTCATCACCAAGTGTCTTTGAAAAGGGCTACTCAAGGACGTGACCAATTTTCTCATGCATGAGAACAATTCTCAAATTGCGGTGTCAATTAAGAAAAACTAGTTTGGTTGTTGGCATCTAATATGCCTTTCAAATACACATTGTTACTCACGATTCAATGAATATAAATGACGAAAAGAAAAAGAATAATATATAAAATGCATCAATTAATTTAACAGGGACTTTTATTAAATTAATTATACTCCCACTGTTTAAATAAAATTTATGACCCTCTTACATAAATTTATGGAGTCCATACTTGACTCCCAGTGGGCTGGGATCCCATCTATTATATTAAGACATTGAGTGTACTCAACAAGCCTTAATATAACATTTAGGTAGATACTATTATCAATTGTATCTTCATACAACTCTCAGATCATTAAGCTGACAACTCTTTGTTTTCACACATCCTATGTGTTAGCTTAACATGCCTCTTAAAATTTATCTCCTTGAGTGTACTCAACAAGCTGAGACGATTTGGGACTCTGATTTTTCACTATAATGATGGGACTCTTAAAATTTATCTCCTTGAGTGTACTCAACAAAAGATAAATTTTAGTTAAGTCGAACCCATCATTCAGAAATATATAATATTTCACAGTGTCAAACATATCCCTAATAGATCAGTCTTGAGTGTACTCAACAAGCTGAGACGATTTGGGACTCTGATTTTTCACTATAATGATGGAAGACAATCATAAATGTAACTTAATATTTTGTGGAGGGATTTTGCATTCAAAAGTCTCATCAAAACAAATATATATATATATATATATATATATATATTTATTTATTTATTTATATATTTTATTAGACATTTACCATGCAAACAAATATATATAACATAATATAATAGTGTGGACGATAATAAACTTTTACTATCTAGTCTTCCCGAGCCATAAGGAAGATTAGTTGGTCAATTCGTAGGGGGTATAGCATTGAATAGTATCAATGCACCATCTCCATGGTCTCCTTCTCTCCTTGTCTCTTCAATTAGTCTAGTTGTATCATGTATCCTATACTAGTTGGCACGCAGGCCTAAATGAAATTGGACTCGCAGACCCACAACAATAGTAATAATAATAATAATGGACTCGCAGGTCCAAAATGATCAAAAACTCGCAGGCCCAAAATAATAACTATAATAACGAGCTCGCAGGCCCAAAACAATTAAGAGCTCGCAGGCCCACAAAACAACAAGAATAAAAATTAATCATTCAACACATCCATATGGTCGAGTACATAATCGTCCACTAATAACACATTCATCACATAAATGTATACCTATATATAATATCTAATATTATATGCAAATAAGTTTCCAGTTCTCTAGCAATTAAGTCGTCTAAACTCCTTTAGACAAATGGATCGGAACAATTAAATAATTAATTAATCATATTAATCAATTATTTAATTAGCGGGCATATCAAATTTCAATTAGATACCAAATTAGAGTCCAACTCTAATTCAACAATTATATGACGGGATTATTTAATTAAAATCAAATTTTAATTAAAAATCAAATTAGAGTCAAACTCTAATTTCACAATTTAAGGCGGTGAAATTTAATTAAAATCAAATTTTAATTAAATAACAAACTTAGAGTCTAATTCCAATAATTAAGGGCGAATTAATTTAATTAAAATCAAAATTTTAATTAAATACCAAATTAGAGTCCAACTCTAATTCCAAGAAGAAATTTAAGGCGAGTTAATTTAATTAAAATCAAAATTTTAATTAAATATCAAATTAGAGTCCAACTCTAATTTCAAGAAGAAATTTTGGGTGAGACAATTTAATTAAAATCAAATTTTGATTAAATGTGAAATTAGAATCCAATCCTAATTACAAGAATATATTCGGGTGAATAATTAATTAAAATCAAATTTTAATTAAGTATTAAATTAGAGTCAAACTCTAATTTAAATTGAATTAATATTTTAATCTAGGATAACACTCCTAAATAAAATAAAAATTCAATTGGGTCATAGTTTAATGTTTAAGTCAAAATCCAATTTTAACGAAAATATAAAATGTCGTCAATTTTAAATAAAATTTTAATTTGGATCAAAATCAAAATTATGGGTCGAACCCAATTAAAATTAATTTTAAAACCATTTCCAAATTCAAATTCATAACCATTTTGAAAACTTGCAAATTCATAACCATTCTGATATCACTGTTGGGAATCTACTTATAGATGCACAGCGAAAAATTAAAATTATTTCGATTCCCACCGAGAATCCCTTTGTGTTTAGATAGAAATCGTGATAAAGATTATACCTTTGAAGAATTATGCAAACCTTTTGCTTTTCTTTTCGTTCCAGCAATCTTGATTCGCCACCCACAGCTGTCCAATTGTCCAGCGTCCAACGGTGATCCATACAGAGAACAAGATTGCAGCTACTAGGGTTTTCCTCTTGTGCCAGCAAGAATAATTATGAGAATGAAAACCATATCGACCTCAAACTCTAGCCATGTATTTATATAAACCCAAACGGGCTCGATTCGATCCGGTCCAATATTTAATTAATCCATTTAATTAAACCCGGTCCGTGAATTAATCAATCCAATTAATTAATTCGAGAATATAAATAACAAATCCAATTAATTAATTTATCCAACGATTGTTAATTTAATTAATTGACAAATTACAATCTTTCAATTCTCTTTTGTGTGTGACCCATCAGGTTCCCGATCACGATGCCTAACGACGTGAAATATTATTTTGATCAAATCAAAATTGATAAATCAAAACACCCTTTTAATTTATCGTCAATTCACACTCACCGTCCCAAATTGACATCTAGTAATGTGTCAGGGCAATATATGTGACAGGAAATGTCACGTGGTATGACAAAACCAAACTCATTCGTTTACCGTGAAACTATAATCCCTTCGTCAATATGATCCGATCAATTACGAGATATGGAAGTGTGTCAATCTCGATTATCGATCATATCTTTCACTCCACTATTAAGTCAATACAAGTCGAAAACTCCTTTTCGACTTATAAGTACACCTTGGCCAAGGATTTCATCATCGACTTAATTGAATGAAATGCAGATCATAATCTTCTACTATCTAAGAGTAACGAATCCTTTATTGGTCCATCACAACCTTCATATGATTCTTGACGTACCCGAACGATGTCGTATTAGCGGCCCTTTGCAGAGCAACATCCAACACCGCCAAAGTATGACTGTCCTCATATAAGGTACCATGATGACCTCAGGTCAAAGGACCAATTCCACTATCGAACGTTAGAGATTAACCGCTGACACTCAGATAGTTATCCATGTAGAATCTCTCGACGGGTCTCCAATGTTTTGTTTTATAACAAAACATCCACGTGTTCATTTAAGTGTCACCACACTTTAGCTTGTGATATCAGCTACTTACTTCACAAGTAAGAAATGCTACACGTGATGGTCTATCCGTAATAACGATATTCGTATCTCGTTATTACTTACGACTATGGACAATTTAAGATTCAATCAGACGTAATTTGTATCTCACAATCACAACTCCTTGTGATTAACAAATTACGAAGATTTGAATTTACGGACTCTATTATTTATTTAATTGTCTATTAATTAAATAATAGATCTGCCACTAAATTGCATTAGTTATACATTAAAAGTATTTATGTCCAAAGTTGATTGGAACTAGGGCATAATACTTACAGTTTTCATAATTGAAAACATATCATAATCATTATTGATTCCATTACATCCAAAATCTAAAGCCTAACTTGTTTTTTATAATTTTGTTCTTTGGTTTATTTTTTAAAATTTTGTTTGCTTGATTCAAATTTGGATTAAAGTTTGTTTACCCTTACAAATTATTTGTCTCATACACTCATTCCGGTGGCGACAAATATCGTTTAAGGACAGTGACTCATAATCATTTTCAAACCTTTCATTTTGATGATTTCCTATTGATGATTTTATTTTCGTTCTTCATCAACTTGTTAAACACAACATTTTCATTAACAGAACCAAAAATATGATTATTGAATGATATTCAACATGTATCTTACATAAAATTATAATACATGTTCACATATTTCCATATACCATTTTCACCCACAAAAGCAACGTTAAAGAACGTCGCATATATTCATATAAACATATCTAGTTGGCTAAGATCACTTTAAGTTACCGTAGTTGATCATTGCTGTAAGATATAATCATAAAAGCGGCATTAATAATTTTTTTTTCATGTTTGAAAGAATGAACATAAGAGTGGGTGTCTCTTGGAGTGTCGATACTTTATGCACAAAGGAATATATTTAGAGCAAAACAAGCAGACGTGTTAACACTTGGAAAAAGCAAGTTGTCGATCCTTTAGATGCAATGACTCTTTTTTTTTTTTTTGAAACAAGCTCAAGTGTGTAGACACTGGAAAACGAAGGTGTCAACATTTACCATTCGAAAAGGTTTGCCTTACAGGAACATGGTCATGAGTGTCAACACTTGCTTAGGAATTGTCAACATTTGCTTAGGAATTGTCGACACTTGTGAAACCGACGAAAATTCAAGTTTACAAAATATAGCGAAAAATCCATGTTCATCTTCTTAAATGTGTTTCTTTGATGCTCAAGTGTCGACACTTATGAAACCGATGAAAATTCAAGCTTAGGAACATCTTCTTAAACGTGTTTATTTGACGCTCAAGTGTGGAAACTTATGAAACCGATGGAAATTCAGGCTTAGAAAATACAACGAAAAATCCATGTTCATATTCTTAAACATTAATTTGATGCTCTAAGGATAAAAAAAGCCTTAGCATATTTTGACAGAGTTTTTACCTTAATAATCTGGATATATGATGAGCTTGATTGGAATAAAAGATGAAAATTTGTAGGAGTTAAGACAATTCTAGATTTATTTAAATATGCAAGAAACTCGGCCTCACAAGTTTAGAGACAACGCCGAGTTATTGATGGGTAACAATGAGCAAAGTATTAAGATTTTTTCTTAAAGAAGGCTAGTAGGTTTGTTTTCCTTTGGTTGGAATTCTTTTCCTTGAAGAGAATAGAAGGCAAAACTTTCTCTCACTCTTGTTTTGCATCGAATGATAGTAAGGCGCTTAATAGATATTGGGCATGGAAAAGTTTCGAGATGTTGAATGTTTTTCTTTATATCACGATTCATTTATTACATATAAACTTGTTGGTACTACCTATAGATTCAGGACCTGTTTGACATGACTTTTACTTTATGTGAAATAATTTTTGGAGGATTCCGAAAGTGCTTTTAGAAGAAGCACATTAGACCAATTTTCTTTATAAACTCTTCTAACCTTCACAAGTACATTCATAAAATTATTCAAATTGGTCCAAAAGTAACTTTTGAATTTCAAAAAGCTCATTTTGACTTTTCAAATGGCATACCAAACGGTCCATAATATACGCATGCGTTTCAATTAAATCTTAACTGATAAGAAATATAGACAAAGATAAGTCATTAAGTGTTTATGTGGACCTACATAAATGCAATACATAGTATTAGTATTAATAAGTAAAATATTGAGTATAAGAATACAAAAAAATTAAAGACATAAATATGACATCAGTACACCATAGGATTCAGGGATATGATTCGGAGGGCTATGAATTTTAAGGATATGGTTAAAGAGATTGGATTAAGCTTGATTGTTCTAATACGTCATTTGATATTACACAATATTAGAAAAAAGTACAAGTATGGAAAAATAAAAACTTTTTTATGTCATAAACTAGAGAATAAAAGGAAGAAGCCAATAAACTTGTTTGTTTATCAAGAACCAAAGTACCATATTTATATGAAAGAATTTGGACTACATGGGATACAATAGTCATAATAATTAGGATTGTAGGGGTATAAAAGTCATTCGTAAACACTACTATATTTACAACACTCCCCATTGATTAACTATTTACAGAATGACTATCTCATTGAAATATTATTTAGCAAAAATCCAATGAGACAACAAATGACAACAAATGAAAAAGAGTAAAAATAATTTGGAGTAATAAAATGGGGCCTCATTAAAACATTGTCAAGAAAACTCAATAGGACAAAACTCGATGAAAGAAAAAGAGTAGAGCTACTCCCATTGATTTCAATTCTTGGATCAAGCGATCCATGTCTTGTATGTCAACGTCTTCAATATTGATGCCTTGTATGTCAATGTCTTCAAGAAAATCCAAATGCAAACGTCTTCAATAGCTTTTGTTGATTTCTATATATAGTATTATTTTGAGGGTAAATGACTTTTAGATTATGGACATTCATTACAAAAATAATATGTCTCGTTAAAACTTTATTAGGAAAAACCCTTTGGAAAAAATTCTAATGAAGGAAAAAGAGTACATTATTCTTTTAAGTATGCTACAAAAGTTGCTTCATTAAAAATCTTGTCGAGAAAATTCAATGGGACAAAACCTTAGTCAAGGAAAAAAGAATACAATGCATATTTATTTTTCCTATGATAATATTACTTGAACTATATGCTTCAGACATATTACATCTTTTAAGGTAACATTAATAACCCTGCCAGATGAGTTAGCTATAATCAAATTTATAATATACATATCAAATTTTATGCATTGTCAGACTAATAAAAAAGAGACTTCTAATTACATTTACCACATAGTAATTTATCTATTTATATATGTCTTTGCGAAATTCATTACGTAAAGAGACGTATATTTCATATCATGATTTTATTTTTTCCATTTTCATTTCTCATAAGTATACACATTTCAGTGTTCGGGCTGTATATCTAGAAATTTCACGTTCCTCTCGTAAATTTAATTTAGGATTGTGTCCCTTTTATTTGTCCAATCATCACTTCGATCGATATATTTCGATTCTTCACTATTCATAATATGATATAATACATCATTTGTAAAATTATTGTCGACAGATTTCCTTTTCGATTCTATTTCTTTTTTTATAATGATATAACTTATTGAGATATCTCAATTTTCAAAAAATCAGGTACCTGAACTTCTTTTAGATTTTTATATTTGTCATGTTTAAATACTCATCAAAAGTTTATTTCTCCTTAATGGAACCATCTTCGCTAATTGTTCCATTTTCGTTCGGAGATTTTGTATTAAAATCGAATATCATCATGCTTTAGTCGTGTCATCAAGTATTGTATTAACTAATTGTCTTCTAATACTTTAATTCGAATTGGTTCATTTAAAGCTGATGTGTGAGATATTATCGATATCTTTTGTCAGCAAGTGCATATAAATAAATTATCTTTCGAGCTTTCATTCCCTTAATGCAGAGAGAATTATCCAATCAAATTAACAATCATTTTTCTAGTGTTATAAGATATCACCCATTTGGGATAGGGTTCAAACTACACATTTATTTCCAGCATTCTTTACTTTCTATCTTAGTTTGTTGTGGTGGATTAGTTTTACATATACTGCATTCTCAAAACAATTAGATGAAAAAATAGCCACTGACCATAAGCTAATTATAATAAGGAGAACTGTAATGTTAATCTGATGCATAATGGCATTCTCTAAACAAAAATGGGAAGTACTTTGTTATCAATTAAGAGGGTGTTTCAGCCCCTTTTTTTGGGGGAAAAAAATGCATTTTAGAATAGTAGATTGATTGAATATGTGTGGTTGAAGAATAAAAAAAGTTTTTGATTTATATGTAATATTATTTTAATGAAGAATGTGAGGTTGAAAAGAAGAGAGAGAAAAATATATTTATAAAAAAATAGAAATTAAACAAAGCCTAAATTAATTGGAAGCTTTAACAAACAATAGTGTTAAACAATTTATCAACATCCTAATTAACACTTCTTAAAATTTTGAGATTTAGGATTACTAGCTTTAACGAGACATGGTCTTGATTTTATAATCTGAAAATTAAATTCAAATTTGAACAAAATTTTGCAAACTTGAGATTACGAAGATCATGTAATTATCTAGTTTTGTATCAAATCTATTAGATACAAATAATATTTAGATGGTCAACATGGAGGATGATGGGCCCATTTATCATCACGATTAACTATTAGGAATACAAGAAATTCAATCTCGATTTTAGCTAACAATGACCAATTTTTGATAAAGAGAACAAATAACGTATAAGAATTCATTGATTGAAGAATCTTCTGATTCTTCATTGAATATCAATTTGAATTTTAGTTTCGCATAATTATTGATCCAATAATGGTCCAATTGGTCATGTCATACAATAAAATACTAGAGTTATTGAACTTCTGGTCAATACAATGTTTGTAATTTGAATAACTATTCAATCATACAAAAGATATAGTTAATTCCTGAAAATATATTAACTATAATATAGTTATATAATAATCAATGTCCATATAATATGAATTATATGTTTTCTTTCGAGGGATAAACATAAATTCAAAATGATATATTCTTCGAAACATGTGCTACACATTATATTTTATTATTTCTCACTCAAAAGCAATATGTCAATATTCTTCTGAAATATTGAAAATTATAATTCATACTTTTTGGAAGCAATCAAATATTATTATAATAAATTATGCAAGGATTTACTTTTTAGAAGTAAAAATATAATTTATATTAGATTTTGTTTAATTGTGCTCTTACAGAGCAAATAAAATCTTCTGAAATTTCTGGTTGATTTTTCTCTTATATTTTTTTGAGGTACGGAGTCTTTTTAATCAACAAGTCAACTACATTTTTAGCGTATTTGAAATTCATTTAATATAGCAAATTGTCCTTTAGGAACATCAATTTTTGCTGAAACATTTAAAATTATGATTCATGCTCTTCAAGAGCAAGTAATATTCTTTTGGAATATTCATTATAATGTTATTATTTAGAAATATTAACTCTTCAAAAGCATGTTTTCGAGCAGAATATTAATTTTTTGCATAATAGTGCTTCTTCGGGAGCAACAACGAGATATATTACCATAATAGAACATCTAAAATATTTAATCAAGTTAAAGATATAAAGGATATTTAATAATTATTATAAATAGGAGCATAAATATATATATAATCTTTGAAGAATAGGAGCATAAATCATAAATAAATCAAAGAATAGGAGCATAAATCATATAATTACCACTTTCAAAACAATATAATATATGCATACCTAATTATAAGTGCTGCATATATATAATCTTCGAAGGTCCTTTTCTTCAAGATCTAGAAATCATTTTTAATCTGCGAGATTTCAACTTCTTCTGACAAAATCAAAGGAGTTGATTTTGCACCAAACATTCCAAAACCTCATTATATGTCTGAAAAAGATAATGAATCAGAACAACCTAGTTCACCTGCTTTGCGAGATATGTTATCTCTTTCTGAAAGATTAGATCAGCACTGCAATGTCATTTCTTCTACAATTGATAGAAAAAATGAATTTAAAACTGATCAAAATCCTTCTATCAAAACTTTTTGCCATACTCTCAAGAAAATATTTTCAAAATCTGAAATTGAATCTTTGTTGCAAGAATTACACACACACACACACACACACACACACACACACACACAATTAATGGAAAAATTGTAGCAAACGGTTCTTAACCTTTTCAATTTTTGCAGATTTTACCTTAACCTTCAATTTGTGCCAACAGAGGTCCCTAACCTTTCTAAAATTTGCACTGAAGTCCAAATGGATGAAATCCATCCACTTTTCCCTTAGTTGACCAAGAAAATGATTTTGATCTCATTCTTAATTATTTCCATAAGAGTAAAATGATAATGTTTGCCAAGAAAGTACAAATCGCAGGTGCATGGATCACATTCAAGTAATAAAGTGAATGTTGAGTCCGAGTCGATCCCTCAAAGAGTGTTTCTTCTAATTACATGATAATTGATTTAAATTAACGATAAAAATACACACAATTAAAATTCTTGAAATTAGAAATGAAAAGAAAATAATTATTGACTTTAATTAAATTAACAATTGTGAAAGTAAAAAGATTTTGGATTTTAAATGGGTTGGGATTTACGATATCGTTTGACCATCATTTCATTAATATTTTAATAAATCGAAAATGTAAATTACCAAGTTATAATGTTAGACAAGATTTTTCAATTTTAGTTAGTTATCTCTCTTGAGCAAAAATAACTCTAGTTGATTGACTTTATCCACTATATCTCCATATTGATAAAATCGCAACCAACCGCATTAATTCTTTGTGAAAATAGTTCAATGAGTCACCTAAAGTTAGGAATATATCTCTGTCTCCTAAAACCACCTAAGGTATTGATTATTTTGGTCTAAAAAGTATAACAATCTCTCAATAATTGCACAAACCACCTAATCCAATAATCTATTGGCCAAAAAATGATGGAAATATAAACACAATAAAAAATGCACAATAACAATGACAATTTTAGCATCAAAGAGTAAATATATTGATACTAGAAAAACTTAGTTCAAGCTAAATCATAAATATCAACTTTAAACACTTAGCTCATTACTAAATATAGATAGAAAATGGATTTAGAGATGAAATCCATTACAAAAATGAGGGAGATAATGAAAAGATACAAAATAATAGAAGAAACTCGTCCCTTGAATGTATTCTTGAAGAAATGAAGGGTTGAAATCTTGAATCTTACATTGAAATCCCAAATCTTCCTTTGTATTTCCTCCTTATTTCCCTCTCATCTTTTTCTCTCAAGTCTAGGGTTTTAAGAGATGAAGAATGAATGAAAAAGAGTTCAAAATGCATTTAAAAAAGCCCATATCATTTCCATTAATTGCAAAATGGTCCGGCCCTTTTAAAAATAATAGAACAGGTCCTGGCTCGACAAATGGGCCTCCCAGGCACTACTACAATGGCACTTAGGTGCCATGGCTCTGTCATGGTGCCTGCAAGATGGTGCCTAGGCACTGCTATAGTGGCTCCTAGGTGCCACTTTACATTTTTTTTTTGTTGCAGATTCGATCCTCCGATAATTGTGTGTCCAGTCCTTTAACTTTTATCTTATCCATTTTAGATCCTCAAATTTTGACTTTTCTTTCAATCAAGCCCTTTAAAAATTGTAACCCTAGGTCCCTAAACTTTCAAAACTTTTACACTTTAGTCTCTAAAGTCATGTTTTTGTGCACTTTTGGTTCTCTTTCTTTATTTTATTTTTTTATATACCTCTTTTTCTCTTCAATTTGGAATTTTGGCCTACAAACACCATAATTACACAATTATAAATATGAATCCACTCAATTTCATCAATAATTCAGAAGTGTAGAAATACACTTATCAAGTAACATTATCTCTTTCCATATAAAAATAATTAAAATAATTAGATTTTAAAAAAAAAAAAAGTCATCATCATCTTCCACTCCTGCGCTACCCCAACCAAACCCCACCCCTATCCCTACCCAAAACCAAACAAGGCTTGTAGACAAATTCCACCCAATCATGAAACTTACTAGACTCTTCTGATAGAAAAACAAAACAAAACATAATTCCCCTTTTTGATCTTGCACGATTTCAAAATCCTAGCTTTGTAAGAAATTGAATTACATTCACAATTAACTTTCAGCTCAAATTCAATTTTTGCATGAGAGATGCGTATTGTTCTGACTACAAGAAGAATACGGATGTGGTATTTGATCACTCGGCGGGAGATACAGTGTGCTCCTAGTGCGGTTTGGTGTTGGAGTCACACTCCATTGATGAGACTTTTGAGTAGCGTACCTTCACTAATTAGTCTCGGGACAATGACCCGATCTGTGTTGGTGACTCGACGAACCCGTTTCTCTTAGATGGAGGGCTGTTGACCTTGATTTCTAAGCCAAATGGGACCATCAGTGACTTTTCCCTTCTATATAAAAATCAAAATCTAATATGCAATGTCATATTTTCTCTTAAACAGTTCAATTTTGATATTTCGATTTTTAATTTAGGTTTCATTTAACAGTGAAAAAGATGGTAGCGGAGGTGTTAGTGGCTATGGATTTGGTGGCGGTGGCGGTGGCGGTGGTGACGACAAGGACGGATAGCCATGGGTGACAATGGGTAGTAGGGTTTGATTTTAGGTAGGGGTTGCGTTTGGTAGAGGTGGAAGATGATATTTTTTATATAATTATTTTAATTGTTTTTATATGGAAAGAGATAAAGTTACCATTTTTTACCCTTATGTAAATAATTAATAATGACGTCAAAATTATTTTCTTGATCAACAAATAGAAAATGGATGAATTCCATTTGTTTGGACTCTAAATGCATATTTTCGAAAAGTTATGGATAATCCTTGGCACAAATAAAATGTTAGGATAGAGTCTGCCTGCAAAAATTAAAAAGTTTAGAAGTCGCTACTGTAATTTTTTCTAAAATCGATATTAACTTATTCGATTTAGAAGATGAATTACAAATTTAAGCAAAGAGCCTGAACCTCCAAAAATGGTACAGAAGGAAGTAATGATAAATTTGGTTGGCGACAACCTTGGATATCAATCATTAATCATGAAAGAAAATTTCACACGTTGCGGTTACACATCTTGGGAATGGTCAAGCGCACAATTAAGACAAATACGTGTATTGGTAATGATTTTGTAATATCATTATTACTGCCTTCTAACTAATTCACTCTAATTTTTAGAAATTTGTGCAAATAAAGTATTATAAATTAGAGAAAAAGAGATAATAAATGAGAGAAGTTAATAAATTTGTGTATTTTATTAATAACCAAAGCCTCATATTTATAAAAAATAATTAGAGCTACAAGAGATACAATAATCATAATGACTAGGGTTGTAGAGGTAAAAAAATCATTTATAAATACTACTATATTTATAACATATTAAAATTATTTTAGATATAAATAATTTTCTTATTTATACTTGAATTTATTAATAAGTGATTTCATTACTCATAAGAAATTTTTTTTACATTAGTATATTTTTCCTTATAAGTGATTTTGTAGTTATAAGTTACTTTATTACTTATAATTATTTTTTACCTATAAGTAATTTTTATATGTGTAAGTGAACTTTTCCTTGTAACTAATTAGTTTTACTTATACAAATTGTGTAATTATTATTATTATTATTATTATTATTATTATTATTATTATTATTATTATTATTATTATTATTATTATTATTATTATTAGAATTTTTGTTTTATGCTTAAAAAAAATTTTTGTTTGTTTTTGGCCAACTCATAATTATCTCCCGTTTGTTCAGTGAGTATTCAAGATTTTATGGAAGGACATAGTAAAAGATAGCAAAAATGGAACACAGCCCTAAATCATTGCAGACATAAAGACTACATATAAAATTTAGTTTTAAACCTTAAATTTAGTTTTTTCTATTTATAATTGTGTAATTATTATTATTATTATTATTATTATTATTATTATTATTATTATTATTATTATTATTATTATTATTATTATTATTATTATTACAAGCAAGTTTTTTATATGCAATTTTTTACATATAATTAAGTTTTTACATAAATTTCATGTTCACTTATAAGTGAGGTTTTTTATTATAATCGATTTTTTGCTTATTAGTGATTTTGCTTATAAGTTATTTTCCACTTATAAGTGAAATTTATATCTCTTATTCAATAACAAGTAAGTTTATGTAATTTGATTTTACTACTTTGTTTTTATTTATAAATCATTTTATAAATAATACAGTCTAAACCTGTCATATATGCATTAATTTTGTACTATTGATTAAAGGAGGATAAACACCTTGGGTAATTTAATCCGGGTATTATTTCCAAAAATTTGATAAGAATTAGTTATGATTAAATTAATGTTTATACAATCTAATATGATGTGTCAAACGTGCTCTTAATGCAATTAAAAAGCAGTGCCAATAAATAATATAAGATGATAATGTATCCTTCTAAGAAAAACATTATCATGCCTTTTTAACAATAGAAATAGAAGAAACTCTAGCACTAATAGTATTATACTATTTTATTTTTTAATGGATTAGTGCTATAAAAAAACAAACAAACACTGATTTCCAATAATTCACCCAAAATCAGTGTTATAAAAAACTAACAAGCACCAACTTTTTCAACCTCTTATAAACGATAGACATTAAAAATAGTCAAAATCAATGAAAGGATTGAACACTTCGGAGTAAATTGTTTGACAATCATTAAAGCAATTTTTTTTTTTTTGGGAAAATGAGTTTTGAAATAGTGATTTGTTGGAGAAAGTGTGATAAAAAAATTGAAATTTTGCTTGATAATTTTTTATTATATTTTAATAGTTATCAAAGAGGCACTTGATTTTAAAAGCAAGTTTTAACTCCTTAAAGCACTGATTGATGCGTAGCATCTTCGCACTTGCTTCTCGCTTTTGGGCAAGAGCAAAGACACAAGTGGCATGGAAGAAACCGAGGGCTTTAGCTATTGATGATAATGACTGGAAACCATCTTCTAAATGAGGGAATCATACATTTGGGAAGTAGAGGAGGATACACCTTTTTAAGAGAAAACCAGAGATATAGACTCGTCTTGTTCTCCCCAACCTGTAACTCGGAAGCCATATCAAAAAAGGAGCATTATTTCACGATTGCTAGCCCGTTTAGCTTCCCCTCTTTGAATGTGTACAGCTCGAGCAAGCGAATGGCTAGCAAGGCCGAAGAGTAAAGTGCTAATGCCCAACCTAGATCTAGGGGCTGTAGATGGATCCGGACAGGTAAGAAAAGAAAGAGGGTGTGATCCTTTTACACTTTCATATTTTAGTTCAAGGTCAATAACTGGAAACTGCTCTTGGCGTATGTACACGAATGTAGTCTTATTTTTTCGAAAAGGGAATAGATGACAAAAACGAAGAAACAAGACTTTGAATATTTATTTTTATTCTATATATATAAAAGGTTCTAGGTTTTCTGTGAAGCGAGATCATATTTAAAATAAAAAATAAAAAAATAAAAAAAGGACTAAGTTCTACGAAGGAAAACCCGGCCCAGATTTGGACTCTTATTCACGAAGACAACCCACTTTGAACTGAAAAGCCAATACAGGTTTCACTCAGTTCAGCATCCAACAATGAGGACCGGATATTCATCTTCTCTCAAATTCTTGTTCCTATCGATACTTCTCGGGAATATCTCTCTTTTCATTTCTAATTCGTTCGCTTTCCAATCGGACGAGCTTCTTGCGGATGACGAAGAATTCGGGATCGAAGGTGGCCGATCCCCTGACGCAGCCTTCCCGACCCGAACTGTTTCATCACCTCCGTCGATCCGGAAGCGGTCATCGGACCTTGGTTCCGATTTGGATTCCAAAATCCAGTTTCCCCTTGAACACGCTTTCGGCGACTCCGATTTCGCGCCAGCCGGCTCCTTCTCTGCTCGCCTTAAGACGTGGTCTCATGGTGGTCAGGTACTGTTGTACTTCATGCATCAACGATTGAGGAAGATATAGTATTTTGAGTAGTAGTCTTGGAGTATATGCGGTGAAATGGACACGTATAATTGTATTTGCTATTTACGAAATAATATGAATAACACAGATGGAGAATTTCTTTTTATCACCACGGCAAAATAGTGCATCGATGTGTTGTTCTTCCTGCTCAATAGATGTGCTTTATTTGATTTCCATTAATTTATCTTGGCTGTTTGGAGTTTTTATATATAAAGTAACAAAATAGATTACTAAACTACTTCTGGCGGAAAAACTGAAGCAATTCACGGATGTTCATGGACAGTTATGTCATGCATTTAAAGTTGTACCTTATAAATAATTTTTTAGCTGAAGAACTTGTTCAAAAGAACACTGTTGAAGAAGTTCTAGTCTTCTAGATCAAGTAGTGCAGTGTTGTGCTATAATATTTTGTGTTTATGACCTTTTTATGTAACAACAAGTGGTGCTCAGTGCTTTCGACCATGTGTTGTAATTGTATAAGGATATAGCTATTCATTATATTGACCAACTTCTGAGTCGAATAGTTATAAGATGCTCATCAATGGTTGATTTCGTGCCCCCACCTCTCTCTCTAAACATGGACAATATATGATGCCATGCAGACACTTACAAAGCTTCGGTTCTCGAGGAATGGCCTTAGTGAGACAGAGAAGGAGAATTTCAAAGTAATTTTCTGTTGCAATTGCAGACCAATATAATTTGAATATGGGAGTCATATTGAGAAGAGTTTGATGAAACCTTTTGAAATAAACTTGCAGAAACTATTGGAAGGTGATGACTTCTACAGAATAAGAGTACCATCAAACGTGTTAAGTCCACCTGGAAGAGAGTACATTATCTCATCAGTGAAGGCGGTACGTTTGGGGTCAACCCTGTGAGATGTGTTTTTTGTGTAAATGATGTGCATGTGTTTAAAAACATATGTGAATACATGCATTTTTGGGTGTGGCACGCAGAAGACTATTGTGTCATGAATAAATTATGCCGACTCATCATTAAATATATATTAACCTGCTTGTTGAGTTTGAAAACTTTTTATCATCTGGAAAATTTGGTCTTACCCATATGATTTATTAAAGTATAAATTCCAAAATATTAATATCTAGTTACATTCATCTGCTATTAGTTTGAACTTCACTATTTCTGACATATCATTCAAGCGGTTCTTTAAGTTCAGAATGTGATTGTATATTTTTGTGTAACAAAAGTCTCATTGACTTTTGAGCATTGGAAGGTTAATTTCTTTTGTTTTCCATTATTTTCCGTTAAACCGAACATAGCAGCTGTTACATTCTGTTGGTTTTATTGAGTATGAATTATGGATTAAGTGCTCGCTTCTTACTCAATTCTGTCTTTTTAGTTGGTGTTGCAAAGTGTTCTGTGTGAAACCGTGCTTAATGGGGTTAGCTTCATCACAAAAACCAACTATACAAACAACACAGTGTAGATACAAGTATTCTGTATAACTTTCTAATTGCCATCAGAATGGATAACATCATTCATACTTTTATACCATGTCTTGTCAGATGCTGTGATAACTGGCAGAATGGGTTATAACAGTTTTACGATTTCTTGTTTATCTGCTTGCAGAGATGTCTTCCAAGGGATGGTCTGGATGAGCATTTCATGATACACATGGTAATAATTCCCTTAAAAATGGTGTTTTATGTACTAAAATGTAATGCACATTCCAAGCCTGAATATATAATGGCTAAGCTATGTTTTTCTTTATTTTTCTTGTGACATCTGCATATTCTATAGTAGTCCTGTAACTTAAGAGTTATTAGATACCTCATTTTAGGGCAAATGTACCTTGCTTGTCATTGAACATGAAAAATTTCAATCCACGACGTACTTGGTTCTCTCTTTTTGGTCACACCCAAAAGAGACAAACAAATGAAAGTAAGATACACAGATTATGATATCAGTCTATGGCCAACTAACCACCACTATATCCAACCAATAAGACTCCTTGCAAAAACAGCGTCATTATTTCAGACGCAAAATCAGATCCTCTCTCTGATACCTCCCCGCTTCTCTGGACACATCTCATCTGATACTACCCTTATACACCACAATCATTGATGGAATTGTTTAAAAATTAGAGCTGCTGTTACTTTCACCTCTCTTAGACTAGAACATGTGCATTATTCCTGTTCTCACTTCTCATCCATACTGAAATTTATCGGGAATTCTGAAATCCATTCCTAGAAGTTTTCCATCAAAACCGATTTTATACCGTCTTGTCTACCAAAAATTTCTCCAACATCAGATTCAGACCTCGGTCAATCATTTTGCCCTTCCAAGAGAGAGATTCTTAGAGTTGCTGAAGTTGTAACCTGTTAATTGTGTAAATATCTCTTTTCTAGGGTTTAATATGTAGCTAGCAAGTATCTGAATAGAACTTACTGCAAAATGGACAATTTTGACTGAGAAAAGTAGAGAGTTGGAGCTCTATGATATGTTTGACCAAGGAATTGAAATGCAAGAATAGGAAATGATGTGGAGAGGGAGATGTGGTGAACCTGGGAGCTTTGTACATTAGCATTGCTAAGACCTTGCAGTTTCAGTTTTCTCTTTGCTTCTTTTGCGGGCCTGGGTAAGGTTCTGATGAGGATCTAGCGTCTTCTTTTTGCTAACATTCTGCGTTCAAAGGATAATGGGAAACTCAACTGTTTTATTTTTGTATTAAAAATTGATTGGCATTTATGAATAAACAATTGCCAAACTTTCTCCTTGCAGGAGTTAGTTAGCAGTGGAACGAGGAAAGGTTTTGATGGGTTTACGTAGTTGTTACCACTTTATCTATTAACATTTACTCTACTTAAGAGATATGAATATGAATAGCTTTACTTGTGTATTTATTCGTGTCACATGAAATGTATTTAAATGTGTTGGTCAATGTTTAACAAAAAGCTTCTGAAGACGAAAAATCTATCAAAATGATTTGAGTTTTGTTCCTGGGACCCATAAATTCCTGAAACAAGATTTTGAGGAGCCAAAGTTATTTCCTGTTCTATGTTCTCTTTTGAATAAATAATAGTACGCTATATTATCAGCTTTAAGTACGTTTCTCTCTTTCCTTCGAGGGCTCTGTGGCGCTTTTATAAAAATAATACCTGGCTCAGTAGTTTAACATCTTAGGCCATCATTGCAATAGCTCTGAACCCAAAATAATAGTAAAAAAGGATTTATTTTTATTTATTATTTTTTTTTAAATTTTAAATTAAAATTTTTAATTTGTATTCTTTTTAGGGCTCTCCTGATTTAATTAGTGTATAGTTCAACTATAAAAATATGGTGGTGGGTGCAAGGGGAAAATGAATTTCCATGACATGTATTAGTATTATAAAGGATATGTGTGACGGAGTAATCACAAGCGAGATTTAGTGGCAATAGTAGTAGAGAATTTAGTACGATTTAATGGCAATAGTAGTAGAGAATTTAGTACAGCAATAAGCTTGTATGAAAGTTGTCTCTTTTCAGTTCAATTGAGAGGGACTTGAGAGTTACATCCGAGATGGAAGTCAATTAGTGTATGTTATTCCTTGATTACATGTTTGTGGAGGATGAATGCTTAATATTATTGCTGGTTGGTTGAAGTGGAAAAGTGCTATAAGGATTCTATGTGATTGAAGGTGTCTATAAAATGAAAAGAAAGAAAGAAAGTGTAATGCAATAATTGTTTGACCAACTATGCTTTATAATACGAAGAACATCTCCAGCAATGCTCTCCATATTGAAGAGGATATTTTCACGCACAAAGAGCATCTTGAAACTTCTGAAAAAATAAAGAATGAGTAGTCAATAACACTCTCTATAATTAATTTTTTTCTGTGCTAATTCCTATAAATAATTATGACCAAACATATTTCTTCCTTTTCTTTACATGCTTCCCTTCAAAGAATTGCATAGAAAGTTGTGTAATCTCATGTGAAAGCATTAAAAATAATATATAGGGAGTGAGTTTGGTTCTCTACATTTGAAGAACCAAATCCATTATCTTCTTTAATTTTTTTAAGATAGAGACTTTGTTAGAATTGGTAAAATGAAGATTGTTGGAATTGGTAAAATGAAGATTGGTTCTATAAAGAGAGTGAGAGAAATAAGGAGTCTTATAGATGCTTTAAGCGTTGGTGATGCAATATTAGAGAGAGAGAGAATTATATTTAGTTTCTGTTATTGATATTTAATTTAGGAAAACATAATTAAGGATTGATTATATATTATTTTCTTACTTAAAATAAGATCTTTTGAAATAAGGGGGTCTTATGCAATGTAATTCAAAACCTGATTATATGAAATAAAATTGATTTCCTCTTGCCTCAAAATCTCTCTTTTCACCTCCTTTCTCTTCCCCTTCTATAATTCTACTTTCGCATCCTGTGTCAGTTGATTTGTTAAATAACAAAGTCCATGAGATTTATGTATTGGTCATGAAGATGTTAAGATAAATTTATGATAGTTGTATGGACAATATAGGAAATGAGAAATGAGAATATACTGGAACATGTACAGGGTGACAGGATGATGAAACGACGATGACAAGAGCATGTGTTGGTCGACGTAATTAAGATTCTGTTGTACAATACCTTAAAATAGATTGGAAGAGTGAGAAGTAGATCAACATTAATACAGCTTGATGTGGTTGCCAAAATTTTAATTCATTGGATCTTCCGATAGATGTTGGGATGGACTCAACCATGTTGCAAAATTAAATTTTCCTAGCTGATCCCAAATTTATTTGGAACAAGACCTAGCTTTTGTTGTATTTGGTTTCATAACGACTCTGGGTGTTCCGTGTCTATTGTGTATGGTGGTCTTTCTGGTTACATGAGTTAGCATAGCTTCACTTTGTTCATATTCTAGTTTTCTTTAATTGTCTGTTGCATTTGAATTGCAGGAAGGCGTGAATATCTTGGCTGTTAATTATGGTTCTCCAGGATCATGCCCGTATCCACGACAATTCAAAATTGTATGTCTGCACTTGGAAAATTTTTGAACGATGATATATATATATAATATTTTTGAACGATGATATATCTATAGTACGTCTGAGAGTTTACAATTTTTACTTGTGCTGCTCCACAAATGTACTATTTACTTGTTCATTGATTGTTTTCGTGTCAGCCAGCTAAGTGGTCTTTTAAGTCACACACAGTCTTGAAGAACAGTGAACAGGCACCAAGGTGAATTATGTTTACTTACCTTCTTGACCTTTCATTTTCCCGTGGAATGTGATTTATCTTGAGATAATTAAAGTCATTTTATTTTTCCCCTGGAAGTTTTTATACCCTTACAGGATCCTCGTATCATCTTTTTGCATCAATTACCAAAAAAAAATTCATGCCTGACATATATAACTAGATTAACTTGATTGATTTTTTGTTATTTACTAAGAAAAAGAAATCCCGCTAGAAACGTGTCGTGAACTGCTTCTTGTGTTGCTATGGTCGATCATTCAATAAATCATAGACTCAAGCGACATGAATTGACTTCTTTTCTGGTTTGGAATTAGATCAACTGACAATCCAAACGATTTAGTTATTCTCTATCCGGAGATATTCTTAATTTTAGTGGGAGAATCAATGATAAATCTTCCCTCAGTTTTTAGGAATTTACTCAGTCATACGGTTTCCAAGTTGATCATATTTTAACTGGAGTAGAATTTTTTGAAGCAGAACTCCAGTATTTACTGAAGAAGTAGTTGGCGAGAATGCAGAGGGTGAATTGCCGCCTCCGGAGAGGTCCTTCTGGGCTAAATACGTGAGTTCAAATCTAGAGTTACCATCATATTTTCCTCTCTATTCTTCGAAAAAATTGCTCAAGCATGAAAAAAGCCAATCATATATTTCTTATCATCTTATTTTATTCATCGCAGTGGATGTACTTGATCCCTCTTGGGCTTATTGTCATGAATGCCATCACCCAGGCCATGAACATGGCTGAGGAACCGGGCAATGGGCAACCGGGCGCTCAAACGCAGCAGGCGGTGGCAGGAGCTCAACGTGGTCAGACTGCTGCAGTGCGAAGAAGATAACTCTTGAGTATGTATCTTCAGCGAAACCCATCTAATCTTATGTACTTTAATCCTTTAGTTCTTCACCCCACGCCACCCCACCCCGCCCCTGGATTTCGATTATGGACCTGTTTGGGGTTTGCAATGGGCAAGTGTATACAAGTATGACCATTATTCTAGAATTCTGAAATGGCACATAGGGAAACAACTTGGTACCACTTTGAGCTTGTGGGTCTATTTTACTTTTTATTTGATCTTTTCTTGAACATTGATATCTGTTATTTATGGGAAAATTATGTTGTCGGTCTCCAACCAATTTGCTATGTAACAAATTGGCCGTCGAGTGAATTTTTGGTGGGACGTCTTCAAATTTTAAAGCTTTGAGTAAGTTAGTTTTCAATAGGTGGAATTCATCTGCTTAACCAAAAGGAACATGTGATTGTTACTTTTTGATGGGCAAAGTCAATAACCGGTTGATGTTTATAAAAGTTAAATAGAAAATATAAAGAAAGGAATTCAAAAAGAAAGGAAAATGGTCAATCTATATTTTTAGGAAAATGATAGTCTGTCAGAGTCATTTGCACAGACCTTGGCCAGACTATCTCTCAAACAAGGGAGCCCACACCCATTTTTTAAGGACAAAAAAAAAGTTCACCCTTTCATAGTTTGGTTAGGATCTGTGCAAATGATCTTGACAGGTTAGCATAGTCCATATTTTTACTGGCTTTCTTTGAAAAATAGTGTTATAAACGTTCGTTACTCAAGTTTTAATGGACAGTTAAACCTGGTTGTTTGGAATTATATGTGCAATACGGATAAAAGGATGAGAATCAAAATATTTTGATTGATTTAGAAGTTGAAGACTTACTATCGGGGCCAGAACTTAAAAGGACCAAATAATGTAATTTTCCAGTTCAAATGAGAGAAACTTAGGGAACGTTAAGTTTGCTTTTTTCAAATTGTTTTTATTTTCGTAGGTTAATTGTTTTCAAGTTTTTAGTTTTGGAAAACATTTAAAAGTTGTCTAGTTTGATATTTTAGAAAAATGCATTTTTTAAAATATGATTAAACTTAGAACATAAACTAAAAACATGTTTCCAATTTTTTTTTTCATTGGAAACACAAAAAGTACTCAAAACATGAGAAATAAGCATTTTAATAAAAATTCTAAAAAAATAAAAAAATGAGTTTTATTTTTTAAAAATGGACCCTTATTGATTATTTAATTAAAGAACTTAAAAAATTAATATAAATGTAAAAGGATAAAAAATTCTATGTTTTGTTAGCTCAATTTATTATTTATTTTTGCAGTCGAAAAATTATTGTAAGATTCATCAATTTTAAGTTCTATATATTAATTGATAATATATTAGCATAAAATTGTTCTATTTCATTAAAAAATTCAAATTAATTTTAAAAAAATGTCATAACATAATTTTTCAAAATTTTATATTAAACTTATTTTGTAGTAAAACTATGAGATAATTATTATTTTTTGATCTTATCAGAATACATATTTAAATCATCTTTACTCTAGAAGTTTCTATTCTACTCTTTTTGTAACTCTTATTTTAAACTTTACAAATTTAGAGTCCATTTGATTGCAAAGATGAAATTTGAGTAGAAAGAAAACGAATTTTAGAGAATTGAATTGATGGGAAATTATTTTCCTAGAAATTGTAAATTATTATATTTGATTGGTATAATTTTTCACGTGAAAAATGTTTAAATTAAAGTATTTTTTGATGTCCGTTTGACTTGTTTTACATAAAAATTGTCAATTAAAAGGATATAATTTACTGGTATTGGGAATGAAATTTGTTTCCATTGCCAAAACCAAAAAAAATAATAAAATAAAAAATTCAAGAAAATCATCTATTTTTGGGTGTTCGTTTGACTTTGTTTTACATGGAAATTGTCAATTAAAAGGAAATATTTTTTTACAATAAATCTTAGAATTTGTTTTCATTACCAACACACACAAAAAATAAAAATAAAAATAAAATGCTACAGTAACATGTAATTCCAATTCTCACCATTTGGTTTTCTTTAAAACCAAGAAAACATCAATTCCTGAGATAAGCAAGAAAAAGCAATTCCATATAAATAAAACTCTATCAAACACCATAAAGTTGGAAAATGGAATTCCATGGAAAATTTTGGTGTATCAAACACACCCTTAGAGCTTTGATTCTCAATAAAATACATAATTGAATTTTTACTCTCTCTATTTCTTCTTTCACATTTCTCTCTTGTTTCTTTAAATTTTATAACACTTCATCAGCACGAATAAGCTCACTCAAAATAGAGTGAAAATTCAAAATCAACATTGCATTAATTTGCAGGATTTGGATAGCGTTTGCAACTTTAATCAAAATGTTGATACCTAAGCCTTCCATTATTCAATTGTTATGAAATTTAGACAGGACGTTTACAACTCATTGTTTTTCAAATTCAACAATTAAAATTAAAATTTAACAATTCATTCGTAAGAAATCTATACGTAACTATCGCAAAATTCTTTCCAAAAAACAAAATCGTTGATGGTCCTACTGTTAAAACATATATTTGGAACGTCACGTAACATAACTCATCAATTCCTATTCACCTATCAATTCCAATCGATAAACTGCCACATTTTCTTTACTTGATTGTTATTTATAGATTAAAATCATTGCACTTTGCATATTCAATTTCCATGTTATAATTGATCAAAATGCAAAATATATTAGTTGTACATATTTAGTTTGTTGTTGCTCCGAAGAAACACAACATTTTACTATTTTGGAAGGATATTACCTAAGAATATTGATCTATTACTTCGGAAGAAGCATACTTTTATATTAAATTAATAAATTTTAAGAATAATTAGTTGTTGTTCTTGAAGGTAACATGATCCACATATTTAAACATTTTAGATTTGTTTGAATCAATTTATACAAATTAATATTTTAGAAAAAATATTGTGTTGCTCTATAAGATGCAAAATTCTTATTCAAGCTCCAAAAGAGTCAATATTGTGTAATATGAAGGGACAAACTTACTATTGCTAGTAGTTTGTTCTCCATTAAATAAAAAGAGAAATTCGCTAAGATTCTAACAATGTTTCCTGATTGATATATTATATTAATACTAATACAATTGTGACAAACATTGCATTGAACTAGAAGTTCAATAACTCTTATATTTTATTGTTTAGCATGTCCAATTATATCTTTACTTGATCAATCAATACTAATGCAAAATGAGAATTCAAATGAACATTTATTGAAGAACAAGAAGATTTTCTAATTCATTGAATTCACATATAATGGTTGTTCTCTGTATCATAAATTTGTCATTGATCATCACTAGCTAAAGGTTGGATTAAATTCCTATGTTTTTGAAAATTAATTAGGGTGATAAATTGGGTTAACCACCTTTCATGTTGACAATCTAAATATTATTTATATCTAATAGATATGATATGTTTCCTAGATGATAGCATGGTGTTTGCAATTTGAAGTTTACAAAATTACTGCTCAAATTTTAAATTATGACATATTTTTCAGATTATGCAATAAAAAATGTGTATTTTGTTAATGTTAATGAGTTTAAATCTCAACATTTTAATCAGTATTAGCTGGGATGAAAATAAATGATTTAACATTTTTATTTGTTAGACGTATTCAATTAATTTTTAAATCATTTTTATTGAGAACAAATTTATTTCAAGTTCTATCTATGGAATGATATCAGCATCATATCAATATCAAAGTTTTTCCTATTATATTTGACTTATGATCAGAGCATAATTTATTTATCTAATTATTTTGATAGTGCAATAAGTGTACAATTAATTCATTATAATACACTGAATAAAAAGTAAAGAATACTGATAATACTTGCGTAGTTTGAACTCTTATACAATATCTCAAAACTCTAACGAGTGATGTTTTACAACATAGTTTGCTGATTATCAATTTGACTAAACAATTTTCTTCGCATTAGAGGATGATGAACTAAGAAGTTGAAAATCATCATTATATTATCTAGATCATCGCAAAAAAATAATTTGAATTAGAAGTTTGTAAAATAATTTATTTAGATGCATTTACTGATCATAGAGCTTAATAATATCTTACTACACCGACATTAAATGCTACAACCCACATTGACATTTCTAAGAAAATTTGTAAAAATTATATTGATATATTTGGCACGTTTGAAGCGTGAAAACATTCGATTTTAAGAAAAAAAATTCAAAAGAAAACTAAGCAAATAAGGAATATGGTACCATTGAGAAGGCGTATAGTCTTGGAGAACATATAAACGTAACTAATTATAAAATCCCAGATTATGTACAAGTCTTCGAAATTTTGAAAGGAAGATATCTCAATTAGTTATGTCGTTATAAGAAGAAATATATTTGAAAAAAGTTGTCCACAACACTTTTGTACATATTGTATAGCATTATATTATGAATAGCGAGGAATCGAAATATATTAATCGAATTAATGATTGGCCAAATAAGGGGACGAAATCATAGAAAAAATTGAATTTACTAAAGAAATTTGAAATGTTTGTACCTGCGGTCCAAAATTCTAAATGTGCGCGCGAAAAGGAAATGGAAAAATTGAGGGTGTAACATGCAATGCATGACTCTCAAAATAATAAATATCTCAAAAATTGTGGTGGATGCAATCACAAGTTCATAACTTGTTATCCTGACTATGCATAACTTATGAAATGAAATTATAGCCAACTCATTTGGCATCACTATTAATTTATTCCTAAAGGATTTTGTATGTGTGAAGCATATGGTTCAAGTGATGGTATTGTGAGAGGAATAAATATGTGCTTTATCCGATTGAATTTTCATGGCAAAGTTTTTAATGAGATAACTATTGTGGCATATTCAAAAAATAATGCACTATTTTTCCTTCATTATGATTTTTCCATATGATTTTTCCTAATAAAATTGTAACAATGCATATTCTTTGTACAATGAATATTCATGGCATAAAAGACATCTACCCTCAAAGTAAGACTTATGTGTTGCAAATTATGTACGAGACTCCTAAAGAGAACAATTATCTCACTTCAACTGGTGGAAAGATCGATCAAATCCCTCGAGAAGTGGTTGAGAACGTGCTCATTAAAGTAAGCAAGTTCATATTCCCAGTATACTTCGTTGTCTTAGATAGAGAAAAATCATGGGATGCATCACTACTAATCTTGGGTCAATCTCTCCTATCAACAAGTCGGGCAATAATGGGCTTTGAAGCAGGCAAACTGACCTTGAGGGTGGATGATGAAATTCAAAATCAATACCATTATCAAGAAACTATCACTTGAAGAGAATAACAGAAAGGTTAAGGATGAAGAAGTAAAAGAAAATTTAAAGTGCCAACATAAAAAAGGAGTTGGTGAAACAATTGAGAGCCTCAAGAATGAAAAAGGAGCTCGTAAAGTGTTGAGAATTAAAAAAAAGGGGTTGGCAATGCTGAACGCTACGATCAAAGCTTTGTTTGTGAAATCTACTTTGAATTATCATGATTAACTCCTCTACATAGTCAAGCTAAAGACTTTAAATTAAGTGTTTATTGAGAGACAACCCAATTTTTGACCATATTATTTACTATACTTGATATATTTGTATTGCATGTAGTTTATTAGGTTTCATTAGTTTTATGATTGTTTTGTTTCAATAAAAGGGTTATCATCAAGCCCAAATAAAGCATTTTTTATTTGGGTACAAAAAATAGTAAAAATAGCATATGGCACGATTTTCAAGGCTCTAGAGACGTTAAAAAAATTGGTTATCATATACACAACATTACAACTTTTAAATTATTTCTAACTGTTATATTAGTGTTTTCTTCTATTTTTAAAGGTACTAGGATATCAAACAGGAGGCAAACTTAACCAACAAGCTACGTCTAATCAGACAAAAATTCGAGAAGTGCCTTCTTCCTTTCTTTCCGTCCATTTATGTTGTTAGATTATATTTTCAGATATTGAGAAACAATGTCTACTTTTAGGTTTAGGGGCGAAAAAAATATTGAGTTTTAATTTTATTATTAATATGTGATTGTGTACTTATTGCTTTATTATATGAGTGAGAGAGAGAGAGAGAGAGAGAGAGAGAGAGAGAGAGAGAGAGAGAGAGAGAGAGAGAGAGAGATTTGTAAAAATCTTAAAAATTTCAAAAATAATTTTTTTTATTTTGTTTGCTTGTGTGAGTTACGTAGCTTTGTTGGCAATGAAAAATATATTGAAATTATGTGTTGATTTATGAATTGTGAATATGTTACATACTTAGATTAATTGATTCTTATTCATGTAAAACTTGAAACTCTTTGAGAACATGGATTAAGTTTAGCACGGTGAAGGAATGTCTTGATTCAAATGCTTGACAGGTTGAAATAGTAGAATGCTAAATCCAAAACAATACTACATTATACATTCTTAGACCAAATTTAGAGTAGTTTGGAGGTAATTGAACTTTTGTAGGAAGATATTGATATGAATGGGAATTCCATGTGTGTAAATTTGTGTAGATCGTCTAATGCTTATAAGATAAAAGTTAGGTGAAAATCTTAAATTAGGGATTGATTTTTTAGAATAAGTTTTTAAGGGTGTGTGTTGTACTAATAATGGCAAAAAAAGTTGCATCACTTTGAAACGTCTTTTTGAGAGAATTAGATCTTCGACAAGGTATTAATCCCGCAAGGATATTTAAAATTTGGTGCCTTATAGTCGTTCGACTTGAAAGTAATCGGCTAAACGCTCATTAAAAATGTAATTTAAAAAGTTTAATGGAGAGAAATCCGCACATAAGATAAAAAA
This sequence comes from Olea europaea var. sylvestris, assembly GCF_002742605.1. NCBI lineage: Eukaryota > Viridiplantae > Streptophyta > Magnoliopsida > Lamiales > Oleaceae > Olea > Olea europaea. Next base: position 11,173 of record NW_019247998.1, on the reverse strand, counting down.
TAAATTAAAAAATTTACGTACTACATGCCTTGATTACGCTCAAAATTCTTGTTTGAGAGAATCAGATCTTGGACAAGGTATTATTACCTTATTTGAGTCTAGCTAGGAAGTTGAAGTAATAAAAAATATGAAGACTCCTTATTTGTTGATATATTGACTTGCAATCACTGAAATTCATCTAGAGAGGATGAGTATTAGCAAAAAATAAAAATAAAAAATAAAAAAAGTTCAACCTTAGATCACATATTGAGAAAAGAATAAAAAAAAAAAAAGTTTGAGTATGTGTGAATCTTATGAGTGAAGAAATGACACATTTGACTATTGCGGTCTAGAGTTGAAACAACTCGCAAATTTATAATATTACACTTAATTCTTCACTCACACATATCAGTTTCGCTTTGGAGAACTTAAACATTGATTTTGGTATTGTGACCTTGAAACTGTTTATAGATTTAATACAATGATTATAATCTTGGGATAGAATGGTAGCTTATCTAACCAAAATTTTGTTGCATATTTGTTTGTTTATTGAGTTAGGCTATAATTTTGTTTGAGGACAAAAAAATGTATAAGTATAGGGCCTTTGATAAATTTATTTTGTAGAACTAAAAATATAGACATTTGATAGTTCTTTTAATTAATTATAGTCTAATTTATTGTATATTTTATTTATTAGGTAAAACTTGATGATTGAAAGCTAAATTGAAAGAAAGAAGCGAAAATTTGACTAAAAATGATGAAATCTAACGTTTGATGACCTAATTACAACTTTTTAATAGTTGATTCCAACAACAAAATGAAGATTGAAGAATTTTTGGGTTCAATTGGCAATTACAAGTTAAAGGATTGAAGTTGCAAGAGAAAAAAGGACAAGAAAGGACTCAAGAAGAATTAAGGGACTAAAGTGCAATTTTGAGAAAGAAGTTACACTAAGCGATCGCACAACAATAAGCTTGGTCGACCGCCCAACCTATGAAAACCAAAGTAGGGGCGAAATTATTGGCTTGGGCGATCACCCTGGTTCACACTTGGTGACCGCCCATGCTAAATTTAGGCTATTTGATGCAGATTCTGAATTTGATTAGAATTCTTCTCCAATTCAATTTTTGATGTGATTGTCAACCTATTTTTGAGCCATATAAATACACGACATTCTCATACATCAAAGGACACCCACCACTAAAAAATAGAGTTTCAGGCACGAATTTTTCGTTCCTAAAGTCTCAATATCCATTGCTAATAATCTTCACCAACGGAATATTTGCAACCACAAATCCGTTGGTAATTTGAGGGTCGTTGACAGTTACCAACGGATCATGCCGTATGTAAAGAGTAAATATTTTACCAACAAATTTTTCGTTGGTAAAATGTAAATCTTTTACCAACGAAATTTTCGTTGCGAAAAGTCTTAACCAATACCAACCGACTTTCTGTTGGTAAATGTCTACCATTAAAATTAGTAAAAATTAATGTTGTAAATAACCGTATGGTAAAAAAAGTCATTTATTTATTTATTATTATTATTATTATTTATTTAATAATTATAATATTTTTTTTAATTTTTAACCAACTGAATTGAAAGACCAAAATATTGTTTAACTCCTTATGGGACTACAAATTTATAGAGGGTAACTACAAAGATATTGTTGTAAACTTTCGGTGTGGGATAAGTGAATTATTTTTACCAACGGAATATCCGTTGTTGAAAGATCATAATGTTAAACGGTTATATTAGGTACGGAATATCCGTTGGTAAAGAGATATTATTTTTATTAACGGATAATTCGTTTCTAATTACCAAAGGAATATCCATAGGTAAAAGATCAAAATGTTAAACGGTTATATTAGGCACAGAATATTCGTTGATAAAGAGTTATCATCTTTACCAACGGAAAGTCCGTTACTAATTATCGTAGCTAAAAGTGAATTACTTTTACCAACAGATAATTAGATTCTAATCACCAGCGGATGCAATCCGTTGGTAATATTCAATATATCACCTACGGAATATCCGTTGGAGAAATATCTAAATATTAAACGATTACATTAGGCATGGAATATCGGTTGGTAAACTGATATCATCTTTACCAACGAAAAGTCCGTTACTAATTATCGTAGCTAAAAGTGAATTACTTTTACTAACAGATAATCAGTTTCTAATCACCAACGGATGCAATCCGTTGGTAATTTTCCGTGGGTGAAAAGCTGTTTTTTAGTTGAGATCTCATATACCATTATTTATATAAAATCATAATTAAAGAGAGGTCAATCCATTGTTCTAAAAAGATAATTAAGGGCAATTGCAAAAATTATCATTCATTGAAGTTTCAACCTTGATTTTCGGGAACAAGAAGAAGAATTAAAGGAATCAATCAAGATACGGTTGGAGAAATTCAACGACATCAAGATTCATCCTCTTGTTCTCATTTGTCCAATTAATTATGATTTCTTGTGATTAGGCTAGTGTTTTAATTACCAAGACATTGATGAACCTTTATTATAACATTTTAATATAAATTTGATAATTTGACATCCTGTATTTGTTTATTCTTGGATGATTGTTGTAGGATTTAATGTCTTTTCAATTACTCGATCACTAATTGAACTGATTATGAGTTTGAATGATTTTGAGAGAAACAATAGGATATATAGCACATTATAACAACAATTGTAAAGTTCGATAGAGAATAGAGATATACCGCTATACTTTGCATGATTTCTATAGATGTTCTAGCGTTTTTAATGTATGCTTTCATGTTCGCATCTTTTATAAAGATATAGGAAGGTCACATGGGATCAATAATTTAATTGATACCGAGATATGATTTTAATTAACTTAGGAATATTGATTAGCAAGAATATGCACATATTGTCATGTTACTAAATTGCATTGAAACATATTAATAAAGTGGATTCAAGTTCTTAATAACCTTCTCATCTAAATTTACAAAAGCTTTAAAATTTGATCACAAGAATTGTTAGTATTAGTTAATTAGTATAAGTTGTTCAAACACAATTTGCTATTTGATTAAAGTTGAAATCGATCGATCCTTTATTAAGTACATATTCCTTGAGTGAATGATATCCCACTCACCACTTTATTATTTATTTGCGATACCGTACACCCTTGTCTTAGTTGATACTTTAAAGAACATAACTATTCGGGAGTGGTGGCCTCGTCCATAGACATTTGATGTGGAGCAGATTTGGTGGACGATTTGCATTATAAATCCCTGAAGACGCTGTTTTTATACACTGCTTGGGAAGATAAAATTGAAAAACTCCCCATAATACTTGTGTGTTCTTGCAAATGATGTCTGTAACTAAATATTTCTCGATGAATAAAGTTATTTTTAGCTCTTGATCTTGCCTTCACAACCATTTCTTGATTGGAACAAGCATAATCTTTTCTTATAGTCATTAATTCATTTGATTTTTCAATCATTTGTGGTGATCGTGTGATCCTAACTTTTTCGTATGATCAAGTGAAGATACCATCAAGGACTCATTTCCTCCTTTGTAGTTCTTTACTACATTTTCTACTAATTTCTACAAGGCTTAAAAATCTTCATTAAAATTAGGAGTTTTAGATCTTATAATCATTCGACATCGGATTTATTACTGGATATGTGTCTTCTAGTAAAACTTTTGGATTTAGCAATCTTTGCAGTCGTTTGAAGTTGATTATCTTCTTCTTGCACTCTCACCAGTGTTGAAGAACTACTCTTCCATTGCGTGAAAAGGCCGTGGAGACTTTGTCCGGATGACAGAGAGTAGGAGTAGGGCGAACCCAAACCTTTAGTATTGTGGGGTCAAAATTTTAAAAATAATTTTTTTAATAAAAAACATAATATCAATGAAAATAAGTATATATGTATTTTGACACTTTGAAAACGTCGTATAATTACATCGTTATTAATATTATTAAATAAATTTTGCTACTTGTATAGTTTTGTTTATCATTTTATTAGCAAATGTTGAGCTAACATTGAGTGAATTAAATTGAATATAGAAATTAACTGAATTGAAATAAAATTCAAATTTAGTTCAGGAAGTAAATGAAATTCAAATTTAAAGCAAATATAACTCGAAAGTAATTCAAATTGCATTTAATCCTTAACGACCCTAAAAAATTTACGTCATATTTCATGTAAGACTTTCGAATGAAACGATATAAATTATATTGAAAAATTTATTGTGCAAAAATAATAATTAATTGAAATTTTTAAAAGAAAAAACAAGTTAGACGTCTTTTTTGAGGTGTATGTTTGATAAATATTTAACTATTTTCGATATCCATTTGGACCATTCGATATGAAAACGATGTAATTTTCGAAACAAACTTTTACATGGCATAAACGATTTGTGGATTCAGATAACATATGATCGCAAACGAATTTTTAAAATTAGGATATTATCGAAATCCTTAAAATACTAGTTTCAAACGCCCTATTTTAACATGTCATAACTTTTGCTATAGTGGACCACTTCGCATGCCATTGATAAGTAAAAAACTAGGCCATGTGCACTTTGAAATGGTATTAAGAATGCAATATTTTGACTTCATTTGACATCCCGACGAGTGGATCAAATAGATTGTAATAAAAAAAAAGGGGCAAAATTTTGTAGAGTCATTTGACCCCATATGACCCCATGTGGGTCCGCCCCTGAGTAGGAGAGATGTATTTACGAACAAAAGGGCGGAGCACAGGACCCCGTTGGTACCAATCAAAGGAACCAGAGTTGGCATCTTGGATGTAACTGGCGTTCCACTAGAGGGCGTTGTCGCATTGACCTTCTCTTGAATTCTCAAAACTTCAGCCATCTCTCGCTCGGAGGGACCGATGGAAAGAAAGGACGGGGGCACATGGTAATTCTTGACCGTCTCTGAGTTGAACGATCGACTCATGAATGCTGCCAGGGTGTAGGTCGGCCTACATCGGAAAGTGTTCTTTTACATTTGTATTCGGACAGACACAGTGACAGAAGATTGACTAGTTAGATGGTCTTGCCATTCTAGTTCAAAGCTTGTTCCATTTGTAACTGCTAGACATTATTTCCTGCACGCTTAATCAAACATGTAGTTAAGAAGTTTCACTACAGATCTGAGATTGTTCATCTCATATTGTTTTGTTTTATTGGCCTCGTTCGTGTGATCACAAATGAGGACACTTTAGAATTTCCTGCTCATGTCCAAGGATTTTATTGTTTAGCTCTTGAGAGAACTCAAAATATGTCTGAAGTATAACGTTCCATGCGTAATATTTGACAAATAGTTGTTTGGTACCCACCATCGGCCAATATAGTAGACAGGATTTTAACTTCTCTTTACTCGACTGATATAGAATCGATCTAATCGTACAAGGCCGTAGTATTTCAAGGGGATGTAGTCAAGATCTCACATCAATGTAAAGCATGTTTGGAGATAGAAATTAGAAATATATCTAATAATTTTAGAAAACAGAAAAGAGATTTTTCCATTGAAGCTGTTTCCAAATATGTCTTTCTACCAGAAAGAAAAGCGAAACATATCCCCTTTCTTTTACCAGAAAACTTCAAGTCACACTTAGCTAATTAGCTAGAAGAACCCCAAACATAACATTTAAATTTAGCCAAACATGCTCCCCTATTTTTCTTCTTTATTTTCAGGAAGCTTCTTGTTTTCTTTGCAAACCGATAAATCATCTCTATGAACCTGCAAATCAACATTCCTATGGTCCATGCAAGGGTACCCTAACGACGCCAAGCTCATTTTCTCCTCGTCGAATGTCCATTGACAAGGCCATTCGTCCCAACTCTTAATATCCTTCAACTTCTCAATAAGATCATCTGGTAGCGCCACATGTGAATGCGCGTTTCTTGTCTCGACTGATTCCTTGGTTTCCGATGCCATACTGTCACGTCGATCTTTAAACAAACACAATGTGGATAGCTTTAGAGCTGTCTTCTAATGTTTCACCATCTTTCCTCTTTATATACAAGGATCAATCCCTCAGAAAAACCCATATTTGGGAAAAATTAAATGGCAAGGTAAATATACATGGTAAGTTACTTTTTGTCATCAGATAACGGAAGGTAAAAGCTAGTTGTCAAAATTATGCACCTGCCATTCATATATCTGGCATGAGCATACTCTCTGTAAATGCCAAAATCTGCACCACTATACAACTCATATATATTTATTGTACATTACTGGACAAGATTGTAGAAATAGAGTAGATAAATTTTGATTTTTCATTTAATTGTGCTTGATAAAAGCAGCATAGTTAGCTCCCAAATATCCGATACGACATGTTTGGTATGTTTAATACTTTTCCTCTTAGATCTTATTAAATTCTTTACAATCCAACATAGTGAATGTGCGTGTTGGGCTAAAATTCTTCAATTCGATGGTATCATAAACAAGTCATAATGTGAACGTGAGCCCAAGAGTCAATCTCACAAGGACTAAGTATTAATCTAGCTTCAATTATCACCTATGAAGGGCACAAATATGTAAAGATTCGTTAAATCACAAGAACATTCAATAGAATCATAGAAAATATAACAGTATATCTCAAACCCCTATTGCATACAATTTGTTATTACATGGTAAATTTTTTATTACTTCTCTCGATTGCCAATAGAAATCATAAAATAAAAGTAACTGAAAATGTATTAAGCTCCTAATAATCATTCAAAATCAAACACAGTTTTAATGTCAAAATCTAAAATTTAATATTAAAATGGGAAAATTGCACCAGCGGTCCCAAACATTTTCAATTTTTGCAGACTTTACCCTATCTTTCAATTTGCGCTAGCAAATATTCCTAACCTTTCAGGAAATATGTATCTAGGATCCAAATGGATGGAAACCGTCCATTTGATCATTAGTTGACCAATAAAATTGAACTTTGAGCAATTTTGACCAAATTAAAAGGATAAAATGGTAACTTTGCTATTTAACCCTATAAAATAATTAAAATAAATAATCAAAACAAAATAAAAATAATAAAAGGAAAAAAACTATTCATCTCCCACTCCACTCCACCCCACTCCCCGCCACCCACCCCAATTTTCATTCACTTCAGTCGATTCCTCTTTCTTCATTGAGGTTTTTATGCGAACTCACTACGTTGGCTCTACCTTCAACACACCTTGTGAATGGTCCATTGTGGTGTATCAGAGGAAATGACACCAGAGATGGCCTTTCTTGGGCCTGACACTTGGAGGAAATGGTCTGAGTAGTTAAACCAATGCCACTGTTAACGGAGGGCAGAGCCTCAGTAGGCTTCGACTGAGTTATGGTGGCGGACAACGCAAAATTCCTGTGGAGTCTCTTAGCTTTTCCTCCTGGTATTTTTGGGCAAATTCTTCAGCTGCTTATGGGTGAGATGTATGCGTTTGTATCTGTACAACTTAGTTGCTTTAATCTGTGATGAGACCCATTGGTAATGAGGCCGATTTCCACATGTGGCCGCCGGTGAGTATCCGCCATTATTCAATTTTCCGGTGGGGTGGGGTGAACAAGGAAATGAATAGTTTTTCCTTGGATAATTAGCACAAAATGTCCTTATCTTTTATGATTTTTGTGAAAAACATCCCCATCTTTCGTTTTTTGACGCATTTCATTCCTAATTTTTTTTTCTTGTGTAAAATATCATTTTCATCATTTGTCTCAATAAAAAGCTATAAAATGACTAATTTGTCTTTCTATTTAAATAAAAAAACAAAACAAAGAATTAATTGCAATCATAGCCCCAATTTTTAAAAAAGTTCAAAAGAGTCCCAAATAAAAAAATAAAAAAGTGATTGTGGTGGTGGTGGTGGTGGAGGTGGTGGAAAACCCCATAACACCACAAATTATAAGCACCGTTTCTTTACTTTTCTAAGCACTAAACCTTTACAGAAACATAGCAATGACAGTATCTTTATCTAAGCATCGTTTCTTTACTTTTCCATCCAAGCTCTCGAATTTCTCTCCCAATTTCAACACTACTTTCTCTTCCATTATCGCTAAGCGCCATTTCAATCTATTTGCTTTATACCTATCTTGTGATTCCCATAATTTTCGCTATGGAAATAGGATTTGTGGAGTATCCAACGCGAATATCTCTGCCGTGGCAACCAATTTTGCTGAAACAACCACTAGTTCAAATGAAGAAGTAAAATATGGTGAAGCATGGAATGGAAAAATTGTTCTACCCACTAATGAATCGTCCGTGGGACTCCTCAGGATTCGTCACACGGTAATACCAAAGGAGTATCCATTGAGGGCTTGTGTTGTACTGATGCAATTTTTGCTTCAAATTTCATGGGTATTGTCACATTTTCTCATTTTCTTTCTTGATCTATATTTATCAATTTGCTTGAAATAATAATTACTGCAAAACTGAGAATCTGTAGTGTATTAGGCTTCAGAGATTCATAATTGGCTATAAATTGTGGTGGAGGAGGTGGTGGAAGAGAAATAGCTTGGCCAGGGCAGCTAACGAAAATTGATGGTGGTGGTGGAGATTTTTTTTTTAATCTGGGACTCTTTTGAACTTTTTTAAAAATTGGGACTATGATTGCAATTAGTTCTTTATTTTTGTTTTTTTATTTAAATAGAAAGGTATATTAATTATTTTATAGCTTTTTATTGAGGAAAATGATATTAGAGAAATCAACAGAACGACTTAAGAGCCGTTAAATGACACTTGTGTTGTTTTATCTCTAAACACGAGTATAAGCAACCACGACTGATCCATATTTTGAAAATCAATAAGTTGAACTCATTTCGGTAGTAAGATAGACATTCTGTTTACAAAGGTAGAGAGATGTGCTTATTAATTATATTTTCTAACGGATCAATACAATGACTTATGATTTCACCAACTCGATATCATATAATTTAAATCAATTCAACCATTATTTGTTATGTGATCAAACTATCTGACTTTCTTAAGTTGGAAGATCCAATGTTTGATGTCATTACATTGAAAAAGACGTAAATTATTAGAGAAATCAACAGAATGACACAAGGGCCGTTAAACGACACTTGTACCGTTCTGTCTATAAACACTAGTATAAGCAGTCACAACACATCCTTTCCCTGAGAACCAATACGTTGAGTTCATTTTAGTTGCAAGATAGACATGCCGTCTATAAAAATTGAGAGATGTGCTCATTAATTATATCTTCTAATGAATTGAAATAACTTACACCAACTCAATATCTTATAATCTATATCAATTTAACGTTCTTAGTCACGTGATCAACCTTTCTAGACTTTTACCTTAAAAAATAATAAAAATATTGGAGAATTCAACAAAGCAGCACAAGTGTTGTTATTGATAATGAAATGACACTTTGTGTTGTTCCGTCTATAAACACCAGTATAAATAGCCACTACTTGTCCGTACCCCGACAATCGATAAGTTAAACTCATTTAAATTGTAAAATGACATGTCTCTTTCAAAATTTGAGAGTACTCATTATTTAATCAACATAAAAATAACAAAATGGCGTAAGTACTGTTACTATGATGAAAACGGCACACGGGTGCCGTTACATGTGTAAACACGATGTGAATAAATGATAATATGTAGATTTTAAAATAAAAAGGTTATATAGTTTACTCTCTCTCTCTCTCTCTCTCTCTCTCTCTCTCTCTCTCTCTCTCTCTCTATATATATATATATATATATATGAAAAAATAATTATCAATTTTAAATTATCAAAATAACCACATTGTATTAACAATAATGGACAAAACATAACATGTAATAGTTTTATTGTTGTTTTACATGGACGATAACGGCTGGAGTGCAATTTTACATTGCAGATAACGATTGGACTGTTGTTATCATCCAATAGTTGTTGACATTACAAAAATACACCAAATACAAAAAATAAAGCCACCTAAAATATTATTCATATTGTATTTAACGATAAAAGTATCAACGAAATACAATAAAAGTATCAACGTACATAAGATTTCTAAAAGCACCTTTCTTTTTCTTCAAATATAGTAGAGATTTCAATGTAGATAAAATAGAAACCAAATTATTGTTCAAATGCTCAAAAGATATCCAAAAATAGGGGAACTATACAATAAATAAAAATATTTTAGGGTAGCAAGCATAGTAATGAGAGAACATGGGGAATGCAATTTTGGAGATGAATTGAGAAATTTAATTGAATTGATAGAGGTATTAGGATCTTTTCCAACAGAGAGGGTGTATTGGATATTGATATTATTTGTTTATTGAATTTTGTAATTGAAGGCCATTTGACTAACAAACATTAGAAGGTTATTTAGTCAAATACATTGTTTTGATCAGGTTCCTTTTCTCCCCTTACAATCTGAATCTCTAGACAAAGATTTCACGTGTAAGAATATACGTGTCTACATGAATCATAACAAATTCTCGTATTTATCATCTGATGATGATTCAAAGTTCATTAGAAGATAACTAACTGAAATGTTAATGTTCAATGAACCCTTCAATAAATGTATGAATATACGGGTTAACCAAATAAATAAAAAATTAAAAAGTACCCCAATGAAGTATTCTTAAACATAGATTGAATAAAATCGTCCATAAAATTATTCTCAATTATACTAGTAGATTATAAATATGTGTTACTCCATTCAGTTTTATGTATGGAGGTGTGGGGAATTTGGTTATACGAAGGTTTGGATTTGAACTCGAATGGAAACTACTCCTCCAACCCACATGTCAAACTACTTTAATTTGATAGACCCACCTACCTATACTATTTTCACCACATGTTTCTTCATGGGCAACTGGGGCGTAGGCAGGGGCAAGGTGGGGTTTGGGTCGGTGACGAAGAAATAAAGTTGGGAGGTGTACAAAAGTATAGTCCAATTCGAAAGAGAAAGAAAAGTCGATGCACTCTCAAAGTTCATCCTGCAAAACAGAATGAAATCGATGATAAGTTAGAGTGCCACCATGTTCAACCTAACGATGAATGGATACAAGTTTACTCTTAAAACGAACCATAAGTAAAATTCCTACGCATTTATACTGAAGATTAAGCTACCTGGCAAGGTTACAATTGCCTTGTAGCATACACATCTTCCAAATAGTATACCATTTTCTTTGAATTTAACTCGAGTAATTATCGAGCAAGTTATAAAGTTCTAACAAAACCGGTGCATATTGTGACGATATCTGAACCAAATTAT
>NW_019247997.1:1201-1394 GCF_002742605.1 Olea europaea var. sylvestris | reverse complement strand
ATTTTTCAAAAAAATGAGGACTTGCATATTTGGAACGCTTGGATTGCCGGCGTACGAAGAATTGAGCGTAACTTTTGTACACAATGTCCATTTTGGGCCCATAAGGACTTTTTGGAAATGTAGCGACCGTTTTAGATTGAACTCACCACTTCGTCGTGATGTAGGAGGGATTTTGGCCATTTTTCGAAAGAAT
>NW_019247997.1:0-977 GCF_002742605.1 Olea europaea var. sylvestris | reverse complement strand
CCATAAGAACTTTTTGGAAATGTAGCGACCGTTTTGGATTGAACTCACCACTTCGTCGTGACGTATGTTAGATTTCAGCCATTTTTTGAAAGAATGAGCACTTGCATATTTGGAACACTTGGATTGTCGGTGTACGAAGAATTGAGCGTAACTTTTGCACACGGTGTCCGTTTTGGGCCCATAAGTACTTTTTGGTAATGTAGCGACCGTTTTGGATTGAACTCACCACTTCGTCGTGACGTTTGAGAAATTTCGGCCATTTTTCGAAAGAATGAGCACTTGCATATTTGGAACGCTTGGATTGTCGACGTACGAAGAATTGAGCGTAACTTTTGCACACGGTGTCCATTTTGGGCAGATAAGTACTTTTTGGAAATGTAGCGACCGTTTTTGGATTGAACCCACCACTTCGTCGTAACGTACGAAGGATTTTGGCCATTCTTCGAAAGAATGAGCGCTTGTATATTTAGAACGCTTGGAGAGTCGGCTGACGAAGAATTGAGCGAAACTTTTGCACACGGTGTCCGTTTTGGGCCCGTAAGAACTTTTTGGAAATGTAGCGACCGTTTTAGATTGAACTCACCACTTCGTCGTGACGTACGAGGGATTTTGGCCATTCTTCGAAAGAATGAGTGCTTGTACATTTAGAACGCCTGGAGAGTCGGCGGACGATGAATTGAGCGTAACCTTTGCACACGGTGTCCGCTTTGGGCCCATGAGAACTTTTTGGAAGTGTAGCGACCGTTTTGGATTGAACTCACCACTTCTTCGTGACGTATGGGGGATTTCGGCCTTTTTTCGAAGGAATTAGATCTTGCATATTTGGAACGCTTGGATTGTCGATTTACGAAGAATTGAGTGTAACTTTTGCACACAGTGTCCGTTTTGGGCCCGTAAGTACTTTTTGGGAATGTAGCAACCGTTTTGGATTGAACTTACCACTTCGTAGTGACGTACGAGGGATTTTGGCCATTCTT
>NW_019247996.1:0-1394 GCF_002742605.1 Olea europaea var. sylvestris | reverse complement strand
TAGTTGTGTTTCATAGAAATTAACGTACAAGTTACCATTCATGTCAAAAAATGTATGCTATACGATTTAGTGTTACTATTTTATAAAATTTTAGCTTCTATCATTGATTTCAAAAATTTGTAACTCAATCATTACTTGGAATTTTTGAACAAAACCAATTGAATTTGATAGCTTATGTCCTTCAGCTGATGTGGAATCAAACTTAGGTTCATCTACTTCATCAACTGTATCTATGGATTCTTGAATTACTTAAATATCTATTTTGCTTCTACCCTCCTTGAGATGGACACTTTCTTCTCAATGGAATTATAGAATTGGTAGCCAATTGTCTCTTGGATATTTCACAGCACAAGCATTTATGGATTTAGCCTCAAATTTATCTGATTTGATACGCTTCACATTAGCGTTATAGCCCGAAAATTTAATATTAGACAAGTTGGGTTTTCTACATTTCCATAACTTGTATGAAGTTTTGTCAACCAACTTAAATGGGATATGAATTAGTGTGCGGCATGTGACAATTAGAGCATGACCCAAAAATATTTTTAGAATGTTTGCATGGCTCATCATTGATCGCACCATATGTAATGGTGGGCTATTCCTCCATTTATATGTATCGTTGTATTGCGGAGTATGTAGCGGTGTTCATTGCAAGAGAATCTCTTTCTATTTTAATTAATCTAAAATTCTCCCTTCAGAAATTATCTACCTCGATCTTAGTGTGAGAATGTCTTTACCTGTTTGTTTCTCTTCCTCTATCTTGAATTCCTTGAATTTTCAACTGCTCCATGTTTTAATTTCATCCAAGTGTACATGACCATTTCTAAAATAAATATCTATAAATGTGATAAAATAAGAAAAACCTTATCTAGTAGTAATTGACATGGGTGTCCACATATATCACGATGTATTAGGCCCAGTAATTGTGCAGCTCTTTCCTTTTCAAGTACAAGGGGATGTGGTCATGTTCCCTAGTAGTCGTGATTCATATTTGTCAATGATTCAAAATCAGTTGACCAAATATACATCTCTATGTAATTTTGGAATTGTATTTTCATTTATATGATTAAGTTTGCAATGCCACATATAGGTGTTATTCCAAATGAGGATCTAATTGTATCTCCTTACACTACAACAAAAACAACTTTTTACGGCATTCATTTACGGCATGCATCTAGTGCATGCCGTAAAAAGAGACTAACTACGGCATGCGCTATATGAATGCCGTAAAAAATTAATTAAATAACATATTTACGGTGTACACGTCGTATTAAACGAGCATTTACGGTGTGCTTATAGTGCACGCCGTGTATTGTAAAAAATATGAAATTTACAAAGCCCTAAATGTCATTTCTCCCAATTTCCCTCCCTTCAACACTGCCTCTCCACAACTT
>NW_019247995.1:0-1394 GCF_002742605.1 Olea europaea var. sylvestris | reverse complement strand
GGAAATCTTGGAAATATAAATAGGGAAAATTACCCCAAACCTTTGAAATATTGGTAGACTTTTTCCAAACATTTGATTTGTTGTAGCCGTCATCCCTAACATTTCCAAACGTTGCAGGTGAAACCCTTTTAGACGGTTTCCATCCATAATTCCGTTAGTTGACAAAAAATTTAACTTTGACCATATTTTTAATATTTTAGACAGGGATAAAGAGTAAATTGTCATTTATTATATTATATAGTAATTAAATTAGAAAATGAAAAATAAAAAAACACAACCCGTCTTCTTCCTCTCACCCCACCTGCCAATCCAAATCCAAAATCTATTGCTATTCGTTTTTTCACGCCCCGGAGTGAGTTTCTGTGTGTGGGTCTGGGTTGAATTTGAATATATATTTTCTTTTCCTTTTGTTTTAGCAAAATATATTTTTGTATGATAGGCTTTCCGTAGAAGCTGCAGAGCGAGAAAGGCATGACAGAATTCTTGGATGAGATGGGTAGGGTTGAGCAATTCTTGAATGACCCGTGGTTCATTAAGGCGAGGCAGAATGCGATGGTTCAGGTCATAGTACAGAAGGTGGTTGTCACCCCTACCCCACCTCCGTCGTGCCTAAATTTCAAGCCATGGGGGTTGGATGTGGAAATGGTAAGGAGTGGGGAGAGGAATCAGCATCGGCCCAGGTGAAAAGGGTAGCTTTGCAAAATCAGGCTGCTGTGGCGTCAATGGTGGCAGAGGATTATGCGGGAAAATTGCAATAGAAGGTTCAGACGGTGGGACCTACAAGAAGGTGGTTGCTGAGGGCTCTACATCGGGTTGTTGTGGCGGTGGCAGTGGGTTGTTGTGGTCGTTGTGGTGATGGTGTGGATTTTGGATTTGGATTAGGGGTGGGAGTGGGAGTGGGAGTGGGACTGGGAGTGGGGGCGAGGTGAGAGGAAGAAGACGGGTTGTGTTTTTTTATTTTTCATTTTCTAATTTAATTACTATATAATGTGATAAATGAAAATTTACTATTTTACCCCTGTTTAAAATATTCAAAATGTGGTCAAAGTTAAATTTTTAGTCAACTAACGAAATTATGGATGGAAACGGTCCAAAACTGCTTCACTTACAATGTTTGGAAATGTTATGAGTAACGGCTGCAACAAATTAAAGATTTGGAAGTAATGGTGACATTCGGTGATTTTATAGGCGGAGATTTATTATTTCTAGAATGACTTACTCTTCATGTACGAAATCATAATATTCTATAGCATGTGCTTTCTTAATGAAAAACAATAATTTATTGGTTATAAATTTTTAATCGTGTGAACGATAAGAAAAGTGAAAATGAAAAATCTAGTTAAATAATTAACATTATCTCTGACATTTCTTGTTCTTTCATTTATTTTCTCTAT
>NW_019247994.1:0-1394 GCF_002742605.1 Olea europaea var. sylvestris | reverse complement strand
TAACATTGAGTCCCACCAGTGACTTGCATAACCAGAGAACATGAACTCAGCATACTGGACTTTCTGAGCATCCGTGCACCCTATCAATCGGAATATACGCTCCAACTTGCGAAGCCACTCCTCGGCTGCAAGTGGGTCAGCTGCTCCGTTGAAGGTAGGGGGCTTGTGCCTTCGAAATTGCTCGACTACTGAAGCATGGTTTGGAACATTAGGAGCTAGTGGTAGGGGTTGAGCTTGGTTTGGGTTTTGCTTGCCTAGGTCTTGAACTGCTTGGAGGAGGTCTCTTATCAAGTTTTGGTTTGCGCTGGCCATTTCCTTTAGACAAAACATATGGTTCTTATTAGTTTCATTCTTCGAATACTAAAGCAAAGAAGATAGTATTTTATTTCTTGACATAAGGGAAGCTATTACAAGGATTTAAATCTAATCCCTATAAGTTCTACGGATCTTCTTTGGTGGAGCTTTATCTTTGGAGGAGTCTTCCACCTCAGGCCCGGACTCTATGTCCAGCTCAACCTGTGGCTCAGGCTCAGGCTCAGGATCATTCTCTAAATCATCCTTGGGTTTTTCTTCGGGATCTTCTTCCACAGGCAAAGGTTCCTCCTCAGGCTCCTCATGGATTACATCATCCCACAAATCAATCAGGGCATGGCAATACCTCTCAAACTCGAACAGGTTTGGGTTGCCTTCTAACATTTTATCTCTAACCGTGACTCCCATATCTTCCCATTGAGGTGGGAGGGAGTGTGTGAGGTTATTTATGGCCTCAATATGTGTGATCTCTATTCTAGCATTAATCGCCGTCATGCATCTCTCATAGATGTCATACACATGTTCACTAAGCGGTCAGGTCGGATCAGTTACATAGTTTTCATAAGAATGGATAGCAATTCTACGGTTCAATGCTTCTCTATATGCTCTAGCCATTCTACGAGCCATATCTGTTGCATTTTCACATACATCATACTTTTTCTTTGCTTAAAGAAAATATACAAATATTTAAACTTTTATATCATGCAATTCCCGTTAAGCCCTTAGCTTTTGCCCAAGTCCATTACATATCTTTAAATAACACATCTCTAAATCATATCAAAGTATCATAACATAAACATAATCATTAACTTTAAACATGAACATGCCTGGGCCATAGGATGAGATTGATGGATGGATGCACGATGCCATGGAATACCTTAAACTTTTCATTTTCCTTTTGTTTTAAAAAAAAACATACTTGGTCTACAGAACCAACTAAACCTTGCTCCGATACCACGCTGTAACGCCCCGACCCCTAGTGGACCGGAACGCTACTTGCTTTACTTAGCTTAACCGGTGGTTTAGTAACAAGTGTATACGTTTTAGCGGAAGCTTACATCTTCGGATAATAATTTAAATAA
>NW_019247993.1:0-1394 GCF_002742605.1 Olea europaea var. sylvestris | reverse complement strand
AATAAAAGCACGTAAAACATGGTTCATTAAACGCATAAAAGTGCTCGTTGCGTTAGTGAGTCCAAACGGCATAACTAACCATTTATAGAATCCATACTTAGACTTAAACGCCATTTTCCATTCAGTGCCCTCCCGCATACGAATTTGATGATGCCCACTTTTAAGGTCAATCTTACTGAAAATGCAAGCACCATGCAACTCATCAAGCATATCATCTAGCCTAGGCATTGGGTGACGATACTTTACCGTGATATTGTTGATAGCTCGACAATCCACGCACATTCTCCAAGTCCCGTCCTTCTTAGGCTCCAGCAAAACAGGTACAGCACATGGACTCATGCTCTTCCTGACATAACCTTTGCTCATCAACTCCTCCACTTGCTTTTGAAGCTCCTTCGTCTCCTCGAGATTGTTTCGGTAAGCTGGTCGATTCGGTATGACAACTCCGGGTACAAAGTCAATCTGGTGTTTGATGCCTCTGATAGGTGGCAATCCACTTGGCATCTCCTCAGGAAACACATCCTCGAACTCTTGCAATAAAGACTTAACCAAACTAGGGAGGGATGTGTTAGAATCCTCAAAATTGAGGAGGGATTCCTTGTATACTAACAATATCATTTGCCTATTATCGCTCATAGCCTTTTTCAACTCACTCTCTTTTGCATAGAAGTTGACCTTTGGCTTTTATCTTCGCTCAGCTGACTCTTCTTCTCTTATCTCAACTGACTCTTTTTCTCTCCGATCATGTGGCTTCTCTCTCTTTTCTCCATTCTCAGCCACCTCACTATTTTCTCTCTTATTGATGGTTTCACTATTGCCTCTCCTTTTTCCTAACTCTCTTATTCTCTCATCTTCCTCACTTTTCAGCTTGATTTGATCTCCTTACGCTTGTGTCGGTGTTAATGGCGCAAGAGTAATAGTCTTCCCATCCTTGACAAAGCTATAACGATTCCTATAACCATCATATGTGATCCTTCTATCATATTGCCATGGTTTTCCTAACAAGATATGACCCACATGCATAGGCACCACATCACATACTACTTTGTCACTATAACTCCCAATTGAGAAATCAATTAAAACTCTTCTATTCACCCTTAACTTCCCCACTTTCATTCAACCATTGCCACTTATAAGGCCTAGGGTGTCTTAACAATGCTAATCCTAATTTCTCAACCAAAGTTGTGCTAGCTACATTCGTGCAACTCCCACCATCAATAATCATACTACATACCTTATCGTTGACGTAACAACGTGTGTGGAATATATTTTCTCGCTGCTGCTCCAAATTATCCACTTTGACTTGGGTGGTAAGAGCTCTCCTTGACACCAACGATTCCCCAACAGCAAACTCCAATTTTTCTTCTTCTTCAACGTCCTCCAACGTAGGCATG
>NW_019247992.1:0-1394 GCF_002742605.1 Olea europaea var. sylvestris | reverse complement strand
CTCAATGTTGTATCCAGTCCTTGACCGTTCACCAAATGGGGTGTTTGATTTGATTGGACTATGCCTAAAGGACGAGGGAGTGCTTATTTTGCTATTGTGGCAATTGATTATTTTACCAAGTGGATTGAAGACGACCCTCTATCCAAGATAATTAAGTAAATACTTCAAAATTCTTGTGGAAGAACAATATCTGTAGGTTTGGAATTCCCCACTCGATTGTATTAGACAATGGGTGCCAATTTAACAACAAAAGGTCAGAAACCTATGCGACGAACTGGGGATCAAGAAACATTTTTCTTCCCCACATCACCCAGGCAAATGGGTAACTTGAAGCTGTTAATAAGACCATTAAATATACTTGAAGAGGAAATTGGATCCCTCGAAAGGTACATAGGTTGACGAACTACCTCAGGTCTTGTGGGCCATCTGAACTACAAGCAGAATCTTACCTATGGAGCTGAGGCAATAAGTCCAGTCCAAGTGGGTTTACCATCACCTCGAAAGATACACTTCAATGAAATCTCCAAAGGAGAGTTAAGAAAGTGTGAATTGGATTTCCTTGAAGAAAGGAGGGATGAATCCCAGTCCAAATTGGCCATATACCAAAGAAAGATGACGAGGTACTATAATCGAAGGTTAAGAAAAAGGCGTTCTGTATAGATGGCCTTGTCCTCCATAGGGTGTTCTTTTCCACAAATGAAGTAGAGGTTGGAACCTTAGGTCCGAACTGGGAAGGACCATACAGCATAAAAGAAGGGGTCAGAGCTGGTATCTACAAAATGAAAACCTTGGATGGAAAGGTACAACCTCATCTATGGAATGCATAACATCTGCAAAAATATTATCAATGAACTTTGTATGCGACCTTGTAATAGTTTATTAAATTCAACGAATTTGGCATTAACTTTGTGAGTTATGCTATTATGCTAAGTTGAGTCCCAAAGCGGACCACTTTATTAATCAACAAAATATAGAAAGAGGCTATTATCACTATTCTACAATCAAGCTCGTACACGGCAAAGTAAGCTAAACGGCTAAAATACCAACACTTCGTTAGTGTTGACTAAAAGAAAGTAAAGTATTTGCATAAAATGAAGTCATAGTATGAAGTCAGTGAACACGTACAAACGAATAAATTTGTAAAGGAAAAAATTTCCATTGATCACTGAAAAATTCATACATAGAGGGCCTTGGAGGCCAAAGTTACAATATAAAAAAGGGAAAAGATAAACTCCTATCTAAACAGATGGGGGAGGGGGAGGTACAAATGGACCTATGACTTGGGATGCCACCTTATGGACATCAGCCTCTGCCTTAGTGGCTTCATCTTCAATCTCAATGATGTGACTCCCCTCTGTCGATGTTTGTGGCTCACCCTCCTTCTCTAAGAACTC
>NW_019247991.1:0-1394 GCF_002742605.1 Olea europaea var. sylvestris | reverse complement strand
TTTTTTTTTCCTTATCACTCTCTCCTATGTTGATAAGAATCTCAATCTGGAAGTGACAAGTAATCCCTGTTTATTATTGATGCATTAAAATTGTATATTATTAAATTTCACATCATTAGAACCCTTTGAATAGGTAATCAGATTGTTTGTAATTTTTCCTGCCAAAGAACTAGCATCACATTATAGTGAAAGTATATAAATTTTCTTTATTCCTTCGTACGGCCTAAGGGCCATTGTTTATGGTGCATTTGATGCACAGAGTAATTCCTTATTTTTCTGGTTTAGTGTAGCTGAAATGAGATTGAGAAAATAGATGCATATGTAATTTTGGACTGATACAATAAAAATATTACATATATATTAACAAAGTGAGTTTAGTTCAAACTAAAGTATATTAAGGAAGAATGATTTAGATATATTTATGTTGGTCTAAAAAAGAAGCTAAAAGAGAAGAGGGAGATATATACCAAACTAACATAACTTGTGATTATGCACAAGGGCGGACTCAGACAGTTTGAACTGTGGAGTCAAAAATAATTTTTTTTTCAAACAACGTATCATTAACGAAAATAAGATCATATACTACTACAATAGGATTTGGGTTTGAACTTTTTGGGCATTGGGTTAGGGAAATTAATTGGATTGGCTCACTACTTTAGCAAAAAATTATATTTTAAGCAAGAAAAAAAAAAGAAGAAAATCCAAAAAACTGTAAGGTCATTTGACCCCATGTGGGTCCGCCATGATTATGCAATAAGCTAATTACAATATTATATATTTTTTAAAAATGTGTTTTTTGACTTTCAATTTATCTAGCAATAATAAAACGAAATGATTAAAGAATAGCTCATGTAATCCATCTTAATTTTTTTCAAAAAATATTTTGTTTTTACAGTACCCTCTCTTCATTAATTTTATTCAAATATGTCAAATTTGATGTTCTAAAAAATAATTACAAATTAGTTGACAAAATTGGTTTACAAAACAACATCGACACCAATCGTTTCAAAAACATTTTTTAAAATCATTTGAAATCAAAGGTCAAGATTTTGTCAACACTTGTTTTGTAATACTAAATTAATTGATTATCTATTCCCTTCTATTTTACTTCTTTATTTTTGAAAAATGGAATCAAAATGCACCATTGCTTAACTCAAAACCAAGAGTCAATAAATTAGCTCAAAATCAAATGAACCTACTTCTATTTTCATTTTGAACGATTAAAAACCAAATTTATATAAAATGTAGTATTTCAACTATTGATAATATAACGCACCACAAGCACCTAAGTTAATTCATTCTTTAAAATTTAAAACATTTGATTTTACTCTTATCTAATAGAACGAAAGAGATCAACTTTTATTCTGTTCAATAATCTAACTTCTAATAAAAAG
>NW_019247990.1:0-1394 GCF_002742605.1 Olea europaea var. sylvestris | reverse complement strand
AATGAGCACTTGCATATTTGGAACGCTTGAATTGTCGGCGTACGAAGAATTGAGCGTAACTTTTGCACACGGTGTCCGTTTTGCGCCCATAAGTACTTTTTAAAAATGAAGCGACCTTTTTGAATTGAACTCACCACTTTGTCGTGACGTACGAGTGATTTTGGCCATTTTTCGAAGGAATGAGCGCTTGAATATTGAGAACGCTTGGAGAGTCGGCGGACGAATAATTGATTATAACTTTTGCACACGGTGTCCGTTTTGGGCCGATAAGAACTTTTTGGAAATGTAGCGATCGTTTTGGATTGAACTCACCACTTGATCGTGACCTATGAGGGAGTTAAGCCATTTTTCGAAGGAATGAGCGCTTGAATATTGAGAACGCTTGGAGAGTCGGCGGACGAATAATTGATTATAACTTTTGCACACGGTGTCCGTTTTGGGCCCACAAGAACTTTTTGGAAATGTAGCGACCGTTTTGGATTGAACTCACCACTTCATCGTGACCTATGGGGGAGTTAAGCCATTTTTCGAAGGAATGAGTGCTTGTATATTGAGAACGCTTGGAGAGTCGGCGGACGAATAATTGATTATAACTTTTGCACACGGCGTCCGTTTTGGGCCCATAAGAACTTTTTAGAAATGTAACGACCGTTTTCGATTGAACTCACCACTTCATCGTGACGTACGAGGGATTTTGGCCATTTTTCGAAAGAATGAGCACTTGTATATTTAGAATGGTTGGAGAGTCGACGGACGAATAATTGAGCGTAACTTTAGCACACGGTGTCCGTTTTGGGCCTATAAAAAATTTTTGGAAATGTAGCGAACGTTTTGGATCAAACTCAGCACTACGTCGTGAAGTATGGGGGAGTTAAGTCATTTTTCGAAGGAATGAGCGCTTGAATATTGAGAACGCTTGGAGAGTCGGCGGACGATGGATTGAGCTTAACTTTTGCACACGGTGTCCGTTTTGGGTCCATAAGAACTTTTTGGAAATGTAGCGACCGTTTTGGATTGAACTCACCGCTTCGTCGTGAAGTATGGGGGAGTTCAGCCATTTTTCGAAAGAATGAGCACTTGCATATTTGGAACGCTTGAATTGTCGGCGTACGAAGAATTGAGCGTAACTTTTGCAAACGGTGTCCGTTTTGGGCCCATAAGTACTTTTTGGAAATGAAGCGACCTTTTTGGATTGAACTCACAACTTCGTCGTGATGTACGAGTGATTTTGGCCATTTTTCGAAGGAATGAGCGCTTGAATATTGAGAACGCTTGGAGAGTCGTCGGACGAAGAATTGAGAATAACTTTTACACACGGTGTCCATTTTGGGCCCATAAGTACTTTTTGGAAATGTAGCGACCGTTTTGGATTGAACTAACCACTTCATCATGAC
>NW_019247989.1:0-1394 GCF_002742605.1 Olea europaea var. sylvestris | reverse complement strand
CAAATTGCTAGTCTAATTCGATTGGAATCGAGCCAATGAAAAGTGGTTTTTGATTTCATGATAACTTCGGTTTGATCATTTTCAGTGAATTGCTAGTCTAATTCAATTGGCACCGAGTCAATGAAAAGTGCTTTTTGATTTCATGATAACATCTAGTTTGTTCGTTTTCAGCTAATTGCTTGTCTGATTCGATTGGAATCATGCCAATGAAAAGTGATTATGGATTTCATGATAATTTCGGCTTTGATCATTTTCGGCGAATTGCTAGTCTAATTCGATTGGAATCGAGGCAATGAAAAGTCATTTTTGATTTCATGATAACTTCGAGTTTGTTCAGTTCGGTGAATTGCTCGTCGATTTCGATTGGATTCGAGCCAATGAAAAGTGGTTTTTGATTTCATGATAACTTCGGGTTTGTTCAATTTTTGCACAATGCTGGTCTAATTCGATTGGAATCGAGCCAATGAAAAGTAGTTTTCGATTTCATGATAACTATGGGTTTCTTCGTTCTACGACAATTGCTAGTCTAATTCGATTGGAATCGAGCTAATGGAAAGTGGCTTTCGATTTCATGATAACATCAGGTTTGATCGTTTTCGAGAAATTGCTAGTCTAATTCGATTGGAATCGAGCAAATGAAAAGTGGTTTTCGATTTCATGATAACTTCGGGTTTGATCATTTTTGGTGAATTGCTAGTCTAAATCGATTGGAATCCAGCCAATGAAAAGTGGCTTTCGATTTCATGATTACTTCGGGTTTGATCATTTTCAAAAATTGCTAGTCTAATTCGGTTGGAATCGAGCCAATGAAAAGCGATTTTCGATTTCATGATAACTTCGGGTTTGTTCATTTTTGGCGAATTGCTAATCTAATTCGATTGGAATCGAGCTAATGAAAAATTGTTTTTGATTTCATGATAACATCGGGTTTAAATGTTTTTGGCGAATTGCTAGTCCAATTAGATTGGAATCGAGCCAATGAAAAGTGGTTTTTGATTCCATGATAACTTTGGGTTTGTTCGTTTTTAGCGAAGTGCTAGTCTAATTCGATTGTAATCGAGCCAATGAAAAGTGGTTTTTGATGTCATGATAATTTTAGGTTTGTCTGCTTTTAGCGAATTGCTAGACTAATTCTATTGGAATCGAGCCAAAGAAAAGTTGTTTTTGATTTCATGATAACTTCGGGTTTGATCGTTTTCGGTGAATTACAAGTCTAATTCGATTGGAATCTAGCCAATGAAAAGTGGCTTTCGATTTCATGATAACTTCGGGTGTAATCATTTTCGAAAAATTGCTAGTCTAATTCGATTTGAATCGAGCCAATGAAAAGTGGTTTTCGATTTCATGATAACTTCGGGTTTGTTCATTTTTTGCACGATGCTGGTCTAATTCGA
>NW_019247988.1:0-1394 GCF_002742605.1 Olea europaea var. sylvestris | reverse complement strand
TTTTTTTCCATCATGCATAAATACCTTTTCTTTTCATTACTTATAATTTATTTTTCTTGACAGTCTTATATTGTTTACTTGGGAGGACATTCACACGGTTCAGAATTAACTTCTTCTGATCTTCACCGGGTCAATGAATTCCATCATGAGTTTCTTGGCTCATTCTTAGGAAGGTATGGATTATTAGATCGTGTTTGTGAAGAAATCTGCTTATTTTGTAGTATGCATAATCACTTATTTTCTTTTGTTGGGGTGAATTTATTTTCTGATAGTAAAGAGAAGGCGAAGGACTCGATAATTTATTCCTACAAGAGACATATCAATGGTTTTGCTGCTGTTCTTGAAGAGGAAGATGCATCAGAAATAGCAAGTATGACAATAAATATTTTCTTACATTTATTCCTATGTTTCCTATGTCCTAGGTTTATAGCATGTTTGGTAATAAAGAAAAAAAAGGCTAAAATCTCGATCATTATAGTGTCCAATACCGCTGATTTTGTACTAAAACATGTTTTTTCATTGAAGAGCATCCAGATGTAGTATCTGTTTTCTTGGATCAAGGAAGAAATTTACACACAACACATTCATGGGATTTTCTAATGTTGGAAAGAAATGGAAATATTCACGCCTCGTCATTATGGGTAAACTCGGGGTTTGGTGAAGATACGATCATTGCAAATCTTGATACTGGTAAGATTAAGTTTCCACCTTTTGACACTTTCATTTGAATCTCTAAACTGATCCTGCATTTTAAATTTTAAAGATGAACATGAATCAATAATTTTTCATTGGTTTATTAGGCGTATGGCCTGAGTCAGAAAGCTTTAATGGCAAAGGATTCGGCCCCATTCCTACGAAGTGGAAAGGAATCTGTCAACTTGATGGCAGTGCTGGAGCCCCTTGCAATAGGTACTTTCTTTTGTTTCTCCTTTCTTTATCAGTGACACTAATAATATGATGATTTTTTCGAGTATAAGACAAGGATGATCTATGTAATAACATTAAAATATTGTTATCGTTTGTTTTATGAATCTTCTCGATTATCATGCATTTCATTGCTCTGAAGAGTAAAATGTATCTGAGTGAGGAAGGAACGTGGGAATGGCCCGGGAGCCACGAGAGCACTTTCTTGGCAGTAAATTGTGCTTTGAGTACATAGTGCCTATGCTAGGTTCTCATAATCAGTAAAACTTTTGTGGAAGTACACCACATACCGATGAGTTCACTCCAATAGTAGATTATTATGAATCACTTACGGCCAAGGTAGGCTGATGACTTGACAGTATTAGAAAGAAAAGGAAACTAAGCCCTTGTTTAATCCTCATTATTTTCAAAATGTATTTTTATCTATATTATTTTCAACTATACGTTTTTCAATAAAATAATATTATACG
>NW_019247987.1:0-1394 GCF_002742605.1 Olea europaea var. sylvestris | reverse complement strand
CCTTTTTTTTAGACTTTCCCTTGCAAGTGATAAAAAGGCAGAAACGGTACAGTTTTTAGGTCAACTTCAAAACATTATTTCTGGCTCCATAAACATTTATTTGAGGCTCTAAAAATATATCTGCTTCCGCTTTGAGTTTTCTTAATATGGGTGCAAGAATCACTCAATTTGGATATCCGTGGCCTGAGATATGAATTTTTAAGCGTTGAAGGGTCAGTCTGAACTTTCTGTGCAACACCTCACTGTTTTCAGTAAAACGCCCATATTATATGATCTTGGAAATTTTTCATATTTTAACCTCGAAAACTACTTGAGAATATCTTTCTAATGCCATAAATTTCATAGAAAATGGAGTTGGGATGAATTTTATAAAAATAGTTGAACTTGCTGCCCCAACTAACCATGGCAGTGCCGAGTCCGTAAATGTAAAGTATAATTTCATATCGACATGCACTTCTGCTGGCCATTAAATTTTATGAGAGATATTTTACAAAATTAAAAATAAGTTTCTAACATGTAATACTTTTATTTAAGAGTATTAACATGTAGTGAAGGCAGCAGTTTTTATGTTTAGTACGTGACACTCAAAGCTTAAGTTCGGGGCGTCACATAAAGTGTTTCTCAAAGTAGCACCGATGAAAGGTGTACTTAGATTTGGAAAGAAAGGCAAGCTACGACCCCGGTATATCGGACCTTTCGAGATACTTGATAGAGTCGGAAATGTGGCTTACCGACTAGCTTTGCCACCTGAATTATCGGCAGTGCATAATGTGTTCCATATATCGATGATAAAGAAGTAGGTACATGATCCTAATCATGTAGTGAGTTATCAAACCTTGGAGGTACAGAAAGATTTGTCGTACGAGGAACTATCGATCAAGATATTGGATCGAAAAGTGCATAAACTAAGGAATAAAGAGATTCAGCTGGTTAAGATACAGTAGAATCATCACGGCGTAGAAGAAGCCACTTGGGAAAAAGACGAAGAAGCTAAAGACAAGTATCCAACTCTATTCGCCCAATCAAAAGGTAAATTTCAAGGAGGAAATTTTAATTAAGGTGTGGGGGATGTAGAACCCCAAATAATTCTAGACACCTTAGTGGCACTAAGACATGGATATTGGATGACTAAAGTAGACTTCAGATTTTTAGTCTCATTTGAGACCCATTTTCGACATAGGAAACATTCAATTTGGAAAATTATATCTAAATAAAAGTTGTATCTCTTTGATCTTTCTTTCTAACGCACTTTGAATTACCTCAATCGGATATCAGGAGAAGAAGTTATGATAGAAATACTGAAAGCTGTGAAGTGTCAACCGGACTACAACCGGTCGACCGAAACTGCCTGAAATGAAAATTCTCATTTTTCTCTAGAATTTAAATATTTATTT
>NW_019247986.1:0-1394 GCF_002742605.1 Olea europaea var. sylvestris | reverse complement strand
CTTTAATTTACACTTTGCCACGTGATATTACCCTATTGGACAGTTTAAATTTCAAATAGTTTTCCCATCCAATTGACACTTGACAAAAATACAAGTCTCAAACAACGTGTCAAAAATCGGTATACAAATATCAAAGTTCATTCGGTAAGAACCATGCTAAATGTACACTATGGTGTTGACTTTAGTTTACACTTTACCATGTGACATTACCCTATTGGACAGTTTAAATTTCTAACAGTTTTTTCATCCAGTTGACTCTTGACAACAATGCAAGAGTCAAACAATGTGTCAAAAATCAATATAGAAATAGCAAGTTTCAATCCGCAAGAACCTTGCCACATGTACACTATGGTGTACACACTCTAGTTTACAATTAACCACGTGACATTACCCAATTGGACTGTATAAATATCAAATATCTTACCCATCCAGTTGACACTGGACAACAATACAAGTGTCAAACAACATGTCAAAAATTAGTGTACGAATCACAAAGCTCAATCGGTAAGAACCTTGCTACATGTACACTATGGTGTACACTTTAGTTTACACTTTGCAACGTGACAATACCCTGTTGGCCAGTTTACATTTCAAATAGCTTTCCAATCCGATTGACACTTGATGACAATGCAAGTGTCAAAGAACGTGTCAAAAATTGGTGTACGAATGGCAACGTTCAATCGGTAAGAACCTTTCTACATGTACATTATGGTGTATAGTTTAATTTACACGTTGCCACGTGACATTACCCTGTTGGACAGTTTAAATTTCAAACAATTTTCCCATCCGATTGACACTTGACAATAATGTAAGTATCAAACAACGTGTTGAAAATTGGTGTACAAATAGTAAAGTTCAATAGGTAAGAACATTGCTACATGTACAGTTGGTGTACAGACTTTAGTTTACACTTTGCCACACGACATTGCCCTATTGGACAGTTGAAATGTCAATTATTTTTCCCAACAAATTGACACTGGACAGCAATGCAAGTGTCAAACACCGTGTCAAAAATCAGTGTACAAATAGCAAAGTTCAATCGGTAAGAACCTTGCTACATGTGCACTATGGTGTACACTTTAGTTTACACTTTGCCACGTGACATTACCCCATTGGACAGTTTAAATTTAAAATAGTTTTTCCATCCAATGGACACTTAACAAAAATGCAAGTGTCGAGCAACGTGTCAAAAATCAGTGTACAAATAGCAAAGTTCGATCCGTAAGAACCTTTCTACATGTACACTTTGGTGTACACTTTAATTTACACTTTGCCACGTTACATTACGCTGTTGGACAGTTTAAATTTAAAGTAGTTTTTCCATCCAATTGACATTTGACAACAATGGAAGTGTCAAACAACGTATCAAAAATCAGTGTACAGATGGCGAAGTT
>NW_019247985.1:0-1394 GCF_002742605.1 Olea europaea var. sylvestris | reverse complement strand
AGTTACGCTCAATTCTTCGTACGCCGACTATCCAAGCGTTCCAAATATAAAAGTGCTCATTCTTTCGAAAAATGGTCGAAATCTCTTGAACGTCAAGAAGAAGTTATGAGTTCAATCCAGAACGGTCGCCACATTTCCTAAAAGTGCTTATGGGCCTAAAACGGACATCGTGTGCAAAAGTTAAGCTCAATTCTTCGTACGCCGACTATCCAAGCGTTCCAAATATAAAAGTGCTCATTCTTTCGAAAAATGGCTGAAATCCCTCGAACGTCACAACGAAGTTGTGAGTTCAATCCAAAGCGATAGCTACATTTCCAAAATGTACTTATGGACCTAAAACGGACGCCGTGTGCAAAATTACGCTCAATTCTTCGTACGCCGATCATCCGAGCGTTCCAAATATAAAAGTGCTTATTCTTTCAAAAAATGGCTGAAATCCCTCGAACGTCACGACGAAGTCTTGAGTTCAATCCAAATCGGTCGCTAAACTTCCAAAAAGCACTTATGGGCCAAAAACGGACACCGTGTGCAAAAGTTACGCTCAATTCTTCGTACGCCGACTATCATAGCGTTCCAAATATAAAAGTACTCATTCTTTCAAAAAATGGCCAAAATCCCTCGAACGTCTTGACCAAGTTGTGAGTTCAATCCAAAACGGTCGCTACACTTCCAAAAAGTACTTATGGGCCCAAAACGGAAGCCGTGTGCAAAAGTTGCGCTCAATTCTTCGTACGCCGTCTATCAAAGCGTTCCAAATATAAGCGTTCTCATTCTTTCGAATAATGGTCAAAATCCCTCGAACGTCACGAAGAAGTTGTGAGTTCAATCCAAAACGGTCGCTACATTTCCAAAAAGTACTTATGGGCCCAAAACGGACGCCGTGTGCAAAAGTTACGCTCAATTCTTCGCACACCGACTATCCTAGCGTTCCAAATATAAAAGTGCTCATTCCTTCGGAAAATGGATGAAATCCCTCGAACGTCACGACGAAGTTGTGAGTTCAATCCAAAGCGGTCGCTACATTTCGAAAAAGTACTTATGGGCCAAAAATGGACACCGTGTGAAAAAGTTACGCTCAATTCTTCGTACGCCGACTATCATAGCGTTCCAAATATAAAAGTACTCATTGTTTCGAAAAATGGCCGAAATCCCTCGAACGTCTTGACCAAGTTGTGAGTTCAATCCAAAACGATCGCTACACTTCCAAAAAGTACTTATGGGCACAAAACGGACGCCGTGTGCAAAAGTTACGCTCAATTCTTCGTTCGCCGACTATCCAAGCGTTCCAAATATAAACGTGCTCAATCTTTTGAATAATGGTCAAAATCCCTCGAACGTCACGAAGAAGTTGTGAGTTCAATCCAAAACGGTCGCTACATTTCCAAAAAGTACTT
>NW_019247984.1:0-1394 GCF_002742605.1 Olea europaea var. sylvestris | reverse complement strand
ATATATATAATCTATATATAAATTTTAATCATACTTGTTCGTTGAAGGAAAAATGAAAGAAAGATTGAAAAAAAAAATATACCTTTTTTTCGTGAAAGTCTCCCAAAATCTCGTGGTTAATGAGGCGAATTTTAAGATTTTATATGAGTACTTTCTGTTTAAATGTTAGTACTCCAGAGAGTTTTATAAAAGCCTATAGAAATCATTAAAATTTGAATACCCAAAAACTTATAGAGACTTCGAAAAGTTTTAATTGAATACGGTAACTTTTAGAGATTTTTTAGAAGTATATAAAAGTCTCAATTGAATACAATGTGACTTTTAGAGACTTCTTAAAAGTCCATAAAAGTCGCAATTTATTACATCAATACTTTTATAAAATCTCAAAAAGTCTCAATTGAATACCTCTAAACTTTTTAAATCCCAAAAATCATTAAAAGTCTCAATTGAATATACCTTGTCTAAGTGGCTGCTTTGATGAGGAGGGTCAAGTATACAAACGAAAATCACCGTTTAGCAGTCCAAGCTTTGGAGTTATCCAGGAAAGAGAAAAATAAGCTGAAGTCCAGAATTACATCGATATCTTCTAAAAAATAACGAGCTATGTGACTCCTTTGCTAATTTCTAGGCTTCATAGAATGCTCAATCGATGTTTGAGTGCCTGAGGAAGGTCCACCCTGACATGGATTTAATTTTCCTTGAAGAGGAGTTTGGAGGGACCTACTGAAGGCAAACCTAACCTACAAGTTGTTGATAAAGCTCAAGAAAAGGCTCCAAATGTCGGAGTGAACTAAGAGGAAGTGGTGCGGAAAAAGGCTCCAAACATTAGAGAAAACGAGAAGAAAGTAGTGGGAGAAGGGGATATTGTAACAGTTAACCCTTAGTCTCTTTCAAGTGTAATGGCTTTGACCTTACCCTATGTAAATTATTTTATGAATGAAAAAATTATTTTTCTTACAAGTGTCGGTGCTTATTCTTTAATATGAATATTCATCTAAAGCCTTATTGCCTCCATGCTTTCCAAACTTTGCAAGACCAATGAAACCTCATTGAATTAACGAACTGCCTCCAATTTGACAATTAATCGTGACATCGGTGGCTAGACTAAAGCTTTGTAAATAAAAAATATTGGTTTTCTTCCTAGAATTTGAGGAACCATGTCCTTGTCAGAGGTGAATGTGCTGAGAGGGATTTTTCTAGGGTTCGTCCTTGAAGAGCTCATCTTCAAAAAAATCAGAGGTGACCTCCCTTATGGAAGTGTTTAGCACCTCGCCATCCGAAGTGGACGTCCTTGCCAAAGGCTAACATGCCTCTTGAATGGCTTCTTCTATGATTCATCGGCGGAAAGCATCATCTTCAGAGGGATCAGATGTGACCTCCCTTTTGGTATGTCC
>NW_019247983.1:0-1394 GCF_002742605.1 Olea europaea var. sylvestris | reverse complement strand
GGTTACTCAAATGGTTTTGTGTCGGTTGAATTTTGTTTCTGAGTTGAAATTCTTCTGGAGTTCGTCGTTAGTAGGGATGAACTTGAAATTCTAATTTTATCTTCTATTGTTTCTAGAGAATTTTGTGAAATCTTGAGATAATTAAAATTTATTATATAATCTAGCAGTAACCTTTTTTACAGTGTTCGCGCATACGAGTTTTTTTTTTTTTTGTCCGGAACCTTGAATAAGTGCATCTTCTTCTTCTTTTATTTATTTGTTATTTATTTAATTAAACTACTTGTGTCTAGGTGTGGGGTTATGGATTATGAAAAATGATCTTTTATTATGATGAGTTATTCTTTAAGAAGATGGTTGAAGAGACTTCCCATGTGCTTTTGGAACTGTTTGTCAACAAGTCTTAATATATTGAATCTCTCTCGTTCTCCCCCTCTCTCTCAACAAATTATATAGGTGTGTGTTGTAATTTTAAAATTTTTGTCACTAATTTTACTTTTATGATGCAAATTTGTTAAGATATAATTGAAGTTGGTGAGTTAGATCCACAAGAATCATTGACTATTTTTCCTTTTCACCGCTCCAACACAATTAGATGATAAAAAGATTGCAAAAATGATTCATATAGTTGCCATAGGCCTCATCAGCCTTTTTTTCATCCAAGGAGAAAGTGAAATTTGTGGTTCACTATTTAGCATGTTGGTTGTGCTTAAAAAGTAAGTGAAACATACATTTAATTTAATTAATTCACCAAAACATGATATCCGACGATGCTTTTTGTATCGACAAAACTTACTTTTTTCAAACTAACTTAGGGTTTCTTTGAGCCCCACTCTTTAGGGAGAATAGATTTTGAAATAGTGATTTTTTGGAGAATGCGTGGTTAAAAAGTATGAAAAACTTTGGGTTTATGTGTAAAATTATTTTATTGGGATAATGTGCAGTTGAAAATGAGGTTTTAAAGAATGGACACAAATATGGGCTTACTTTCTAAAAATGTAACTTTTAAGCACAACATGCATGCTCTTATAATGAGCTCCTAGCCAAAGCTCAATTTCCCCTTGGTTTAAGACAAAAGAGCCGCCACTCTTTTTATTTTTCAATCTAGTTTTTGAAACCTTTATTTACGTCTATGCCATAATGTTTTTGTATCATTTAAGCGGTAATTTTACTCCAGTGAGACTATAAATGCTGTGGCTAAATCATTGCGAAATATCAAGGTGCTTGTCAGTGTTTTTTGTCTTTTCTTTTTCTTCGCATTGCAGCAAAAGTAACAATAAATACGTGGTGACATGATGTGTCGTTTTGCACATCATGAGAAGCATCTTCAACTGAAATTATTAAGTGGATTCCGTTCTTTAACATGACATAATTGCAAACTTTCTAGCGTCATGATC
>NW_019247982.1:0-1394 GCF_002742605.1 Olea europaea var. sylvestris | reverse complement strand
TTCGAACGCCGACAATCCAAGCGTTCCAAATATGCAAGTGCTCATTCTTTCAAAAAATGGTCGAAATCCCTCATACGTCACGATGAAGCGGTGAGTTCAATCCAAAACGGTTACTACATTTCCAAAAAGTACTTATGGACCCATAACGGACACCGTGTACAAAAGTTACGCTTAACTCTTTGAACACCGACAATCCAAATGTGCAAGTGCTCGTTGTTTGAAAAATGGCCGAAATCCCTCATACATCATGATGAAGTCGTAAGTTCAATCCAAAATGGTCGCTACATTTTCGAAAAGAACTTATGGGCCCAAAAGGGACGCCGTATGCAAAAGTTATGCTCAATTCTTCGAACGCCGACAATCAAAGCGTTCCAAATATGTAAGTGCTCATTCTTTCGAAAAATGGGCGAAATCCCTCATATGTCACGACGAAACGGTGAGTTCAATTCAAAATGGTCGCTACATTTTAGAAAAGTACTTATGGGCCCAAAATCGACTCCGTATGCAAAAGTTATGCTCAATTCTTCGAACGTCGACAATCCAAGCATTCCAAATATGAAAGTGCTCATTCTTTCGAAAAATGGCCAAAATCCCTCGTACGTCGCGATGAAGTAGTGAGTTCAATGCAAAACGGTCGCTACATTTCCGAAAAGTACTTATGGGCCCAAAACGGACGCCGTATGCAAAAGCTACGCTCAATTCTTCGAACGCTAACAATCCAAGCGTTCCAAATATGCAAGTGCTCATTCTTTCAAAAAATGGGCAAAATCTCTCATATGTCACGATGAAGTGGTGAGTTTAATCCGAAATGGTCGCTACATTTCAGAAAAGTACTTATGGGCCCAAAGCGGACACCGTATGCAAAAGTTACGCTCAATTCTTCGAACGCCGACAATCCAAGCGTTCCAAATATGTAAGTGCTCATTCTTTCCAAAATGGGTGAAATCCCTCATACGTATGACGAAGTGGTTAGTTCAATCCAAAACGGTCGCTACATTTCCAAAAAGTACTTATTGGCCCAAAACGGACACCGTGTGCAAAAGTTACGCTCAATTCTTCAAACGCCGACAATCTAAATGTGCAAGTGCTCGTTCTTTGAAAAATGGCTAAAATCCCTCATACGTCATGACGAAGTCGTGAGTTCAATCCAAAACGGTTGCTACATTTCTGAAAAGTACTTATGGGCCCAAAAGGGATGTTGTATGCAAAAGTTACGCTCAATTCTCCGAACATCAACAATCCAAGCGTTCCAAATATGCAAGTGCTCATTCTTTCGAAAAATGGCCGAAATCCCTCATACATGACGATGATGTAGTGAGTTCAATCCAAAACGGTCGCTACATTTTCGAAAAGTACTTATGGGCCCAAAACGGATGCCGTATGCAAAAGTTACG
>NW_019247981.1:0-1394 GCF_002742605.1 Olea europaea var. sylvestris | reverse complement strand
TCTAGTTTGGCTTTGTAAATATGTTTTGTGTGTGCCAAGCATAAAGCCCTCCCTGAGTTATTTACCTATAGCGCATGAATTGGTGCGTGGCAAGCCTTTGAATTTATGTTCTTTCTTTTTGGATGCCCTTTATAGAGGCATGGCCTCTCTTCAAACTCAATTGAAGAATGGTACATCTCCCACTGGCAGTGGACCTCTTTGGTTCGCTCAACTGTGGTTGAGATCCTATTTTCCATTGCTTGGTGCTCCATCAATCTCTCGCTCCTCTGCTAGCTGTTATGGGCTAGCCATGGAGCCCTTGACTCCTGTAAATATATTCAGAAGGGACATTCTTTTATTCTTTGGATTCAATCTCTTCCTTTTTTCCTTTTCCTCCTTTTTGACTTCAAACTATGTACATCCCCCTTCCACTATAGACAGCGCGAGCACCTCCCTACTCATTTGGATCTAGTTTTTAACCGGGAGGGAGCTATTTCATGATATTTTGACTGGGACCAATGCCAAGGCAGGGGTAGAAATTTATGCTCCCCAATTTTTTGCTCGCCAGCTTGGTTTCGGCCAAACTTGGCCTGTTCCTCCTTGCTATTCAAGAAACTTAATTGACCGTTTTCATACTATTAATAAGGTGGAGGCAGAGGCTATAAATGCTCGCAATCTTCTTTTAACCAGCTATTTCTCATTAGCCCCCTTCAATTCTAGCCACGTCATTCATCCTCTTTTTGAACAGCTCTGGCCGTCAGTGAAGCGCAGATTATTTGCGACTGATGCCAATCGTGCCTTTCATTCACTAGACCAGCCGAGTATTTCTTTCACTCCTCCTATTTTAGTCACTCCTTTGTCCATTCAGAGTCCTTCTCCTCCTCGTCGCGCTAAACAGTCTGCTCGTCCATCTTCTTCTCTCCCTGCCAAGCCTACTACAGCCAAAAGTACCCCAAGCCGCAAACGGCCAGCCTCAGCATCTCCCATTCTGGAGGATGATGTTGATGATGATGATGATGCCCCTTTTATCGTCAGGAAGAAGGTAATTAAATTGGTTTACTCACAAGCATACTTTTCCATACTAGAAACTTTTCTGTGTGCTGATGATCTTTTGGACTTCTTAGAAAAGCTCAGCCTCTCCTTCAAAGGCTTTGGCATCGACAACTCCTGCTCCATCATCCTCCGCTGAG
The DNA here is from genome assembly GCF_002742605.1 of Olea europaea var. sylvestris. Classification (NCBI taxonomy): domain Eukaryota; kingdom Viridiplantae; phylum Streptophyta; class Magnoliopsida; order Lamiales; family Oleaceae; genus Olea; species Olea europaea. The sequence continues at coordinate 225 of NW_019247981.1, read as the reverse complement.
GCTGCTTCATCCAAACCAGTTGATGAGGGGACTATGCTTAAAGAGACATCTTCAGTCCCAGAGTCATCATCACAACCCATGGATGAGCCACCTTCTTCCCAGGGCGTCAACCCCCTAAACATCGAAGCAGAAGGTAATTCAATTTTTTGATACCTTACCTTTGCTTGTGCTATTGGTTTCTGATTTGTTGCTCTTGAGTTTTGCAGATACTCCTATGAGTCTGCC
>NW_019247980.1:0-1394 GCF_002742605.1 Olea europaea var. sylvestris | reverse complement strand
CTCGATTCCAATCGAATTAGACTAGCAATTCGCCAAAAGCGAACAAACCCAAAGTTATCATGAAATCAAAAGCCACTTTTCATGGCTCGATCCAATCAAATTGGAATAGCAATTTGCCAAAAATGAACAAACCCGAAGTTATCACAAAATGAAAACCCCCTTTTCATTGGCTCGATTCCAATCGAATTAGACTAGCAGTTTGCCAAAAACGAACAAACCCGAAGTTATCATGAAACGAAAAATCACTTTTTATTGGCTCGATTCCAATTGAATTAGACTAGCAATTTGCCAAAAACGAACAAACCCGAAGTTATCGTGAAATGAAAAACAACTTTTCGTTGGCTCGATTCCAATCGAATTAGACTAGAAATTCGTCAAAAATGAACAAACCCGAAGTTATCAGGAAATTAAAAGCCAATTTTTCATTAGCTCGATTCCAATCGATTTAGACAAGCAATTTGCCAAAAATGAACAAACCCGAAGTTATCATGAAATGAAAAACCACTGTTCTTTGGCTCGATTCCAATCGAATTAGACTATCAATAAGCCAAAAGGGAACAAATTCAAAGTTTTCAGGAATTGAAAAACCACTTTTCATTGGCTCGATTCCAATCGAATTGGACTAGCAATTCGCCAAAAACGAACAAACCGGAAGTTATCATGAAATGAAAAACTATTTTTCATTGGCTCAATTCTAATCGAATTAGACTAGCAATTCGCCAATAACGAACAAACCTGAAGTTATCAAGAAATCAAAATCACTTTTCATTAGCTCGATTTCGATTGATTTAGACTAGCAATTCACCAAAAACGAACAACCCCGAAGTTTTCATGAAATGAAAAACCACTGTTCTTTGGCTCAATTCCAATCGAAATGGACTACCAATTCGCCAAAAATGAACAAACCCGAAGTTATCATGAAATAAAAAACCACTTTTCATTGGCTCGATTCCAATCGAATTAGACTAGCAATTCGCCAAAAATGAACAAATCCGAAGTTATCATGAAATCAAAATAAACTTTTCATCAGCTCGATTCCAAACGATTTAGAATAGCAATTCACCAAAAACGAACAAACCCAAAGATATCATGAAATCAAAAGCCACTTTCATTGGCTCGATTCCAATTGAATTAGACTACCAATTTGCCAAAATGAACGAACCCGAAAATATCATGAAATCAAAAGCCACTTTTCATTGTCTCGATTCCAATCGATTGGACTAGCAATTTGCCAAAAAGGAACAAACCCGAAGTTATCATGAAATGAAAAACAACCTTTCTTTAGCTCCATTCCAATCGAATTAGACAAGTAATTCGTCAAAAATGAACAAATCCGATGTTATCATGAGAGGAAAAACCACTTTTCTTTGGCTCGATTCCAATCGAATTAGACT
>NW_019247979.1:0-1394 GCF_002742605.1 Olea europaea var. sylvestris | reverse complement strand
CTGAGCGAGTAATGTACCTTTGATTGCTAGTTCAATTCTTTGAGGCACCAATGACTGAAGTTTTAATTAGAAAATTGATCGATGTGTTTTGGAAATCGAGCCGAAACAATCTGAGATCATATAATTGTAATAGTGGAATCTATTAATCATCGAGACGAGATGATCATAACTCTAAGGTATTTTGTATAGGCAAATTGAACCTGAGCTCAGTAATACATGTTGAAGGGCAAAATAGTCATTTTTCCATTTTCAACATATTAATGGTCAAATAGGAGTTGACTTATGGAACGACAATCAGATGATATTGTTATCGGATAATAATTTTCTTCTATATTTGTCACTTGACTTGAGAGTTAGTCTTGATTTTTGATTGAATGAGTCAGGATTAATAGATGTATCTCAATTGGTCAAGAGTAGACACAATTAGAAACATTTATTGGAGCTTGGGTCATGTGAATTCGGTTAGGTCCTTTTCTTGGCTCCCATAAAGGTAACTAACTTAATTGGTCTACTACAATAAAGTCCAAAATTTGTGTAATTTTCAACCCCCAATTGAGTATATGCCCTTTATGGGCACATTTTCATATGGTTTTTAGGGTTAGCCACATTTCATTTATCAAAAGAGGGAGGCACTAGGTTTTTTGTGTATTTTTTTTTCCGTTTTTTACGTCTATGTATTAAGAAAAAGATGATGGGTTTTGTTCCTGGTTTTTGTTAGAGTAATGAAAGGAAAGGAAATGAGGATGAACAAGATGCAAAAAACATGGAGGGTTATCGAAGGCGACAATGGCGACCACCGTAATTGGAGCGGACACTGCAATTGGAGCAATGGCAATGATCAAAGACAGCAACTGCTGCCTCGCGAGAGCCAACAGCAGCTACTTCTAACCACAACAACTTCTGTTGCTAGTCATGGCAACAGCCTTTACTACAAGTCGCAGCAACCATGGTTGTTGTTGCTATGCAGTAGTTGTTGCCTCTCACAAGTAGCGACAGATGCTACTAGCAGCAGTAGTCATGGCTGCTATATTGTGAGAGGCAATAGCAATTGCTACGGCTATTGGTGGTCGCTGCCCGATAGTGGCAGTGATCTCGTCAGTGCCGTCGCTAGAAAAGGGTGGTGAAGTTTAATACATGGTGATTTTGCTAGGGTTTGTGAAATTAGTTTAATTTTGAATTTTTTTTGGTTTTCCTTAGAGACTTGGGCCAATCTTGTTGATAAGGGCTTTTGTGTTAAGGATTAAGACTAAAAATTAAATCGACCCAGTTTTTGGACATTGCATGGGTAGGACTACAAGTAGATTGAAGGATTGGGCCGGAATGTGGCCCAATAGAATGCTTTTATCTATGTTGTAATTTAAATTCTTAGGATGGAACATAAATGATTATAATTC
>NW_019247978.1:0-1394 GCF_002742605.1 Olea europaea var. sylvestris | reverse complement strand
TTCTGTCCAACTCTTATTCAACCTGACATAATTAATGCGGAAATTAATTATTTGGAGGCCTAAACGAAGGAAGCTAAAATCCCATGATCTCGGGTCTATGCCCTGAGTCCAATTCTTCGGCCCGTTTCCAATCAACTTGACAAATTTCGGCCCATTCCGACACCGTCGCGACAAATGATGAAGTTGCCCCTGCTGCGGTTTTTCTTTGTTAATTTTCTGTCCAACGCATCTTCAACCTGACATAATTAACAAGAAATTTAATTATTCGACGGCCTAAATGAAGGAATTAGGCTAAAATCCTGTGATCTCGGGTCTGTGCCCAATTTCTCGGGCCGTTTCCAAACGACCTGCCAAATTTTGGCCCATTCCGACACCATCTTGACAAATGACGAAATTGCCCTTGGTGCGTCTTTGCGTTGTTAATTTTCTGTCCAACACATCTTCAACCTGACATAATTAATACGGAAATTAATTATTCGAAGGCCTAAACGAAGGAATTTGGCTAAAATCTCGTGATCCCGGGTCTGTATCCCGACTCCAACTTCTGGGGCCGTTACCAATCAACCTGCCCATTCCGACACCATCGCGACAAATGACAAAATGGCCCCTGGCGCAGATTTGCGTTGTTAATTTTCTGTCCAAGACATCTTAAACCTGACATAATTAATACAAAAATTAATTATTCGTAGGCCTAAACGAAGGAATTTGGCTAAAATTCCATAATTCCGGGCCTGTGCCCCGAGTCCAATCTCTCGAGCCGTTTCAATCGACCTGCCAAATTTCGGCCCATTCTGACACCGTCGCGACAAATTACGAAATTACCCTTGGTGCAGTTTTTTTTTAATTTTCTATCCAACACTTCTTCATCCAGACATAATTAATACGGAAATTAATTATTCAGAGGCCTAAACGAAGGAATTTGGCTAAAATCCGGTGATCTTGGGTATGTGCCCCGAGTGCAATTTCTCGGGCCGTTTCCAATCAACCCGCCAAATTTCGGCCCATTCCGACACCGTTGCAACAAATGACGAAATTGCCCATGGTGCAGCTTTTCTTTGTTAATTTTCTGTCCAACACTTCTTCAACCTGACAGAAGTAATATGAAAATTAATTAATCGGAGGCCTAAACGACGAAATTTGACAAAAATCCCGGGTCTGTGCCCTGACTCCAATTTCTGGGGCCGTTTCTAATCAACCTACCAAATTTCGGCCCATTCCGACATCGTCGCGACAAATGACGAAATTGCCCCTGTTGCGGTTCTTCTTTGTTAATTTTCTGTCCAACACATCTTCAACCTGACATAATTAATGCGGAAATTAATTATTCGGAGGCCTAAACGATGGAATTTGGCTAAAATCCCATGATCCCAGATCTGTACCATGACTCCAATATC
>NW_019247977.1:113950-117703 GCF_002742605.1 Olea europaea var. sylvestris | reverse complement strand
AGGACCTTTAGCCATTCTATCGGAAATTGATAGTAAGAATTAAAATCTAAAATTTTAATTTAAGTAATGCTGGATTGACATGAATTTTATTATTGCTTCTATTTTTATAGAATAGTTTTTAGAAGAAATTGCATTAATTTTTGTTTAGATACTGATTTTAAAAAGAGTTTCCTATTTAAAAAATGCTTTTAGAAGAAGTCACGTTATATTAATTTTCTCTAAAAAAAAAAATAACTAGAAGAAGTACTTTCATAAAATTAACCTAACGGATCTAGAAAAAGATTTTGGATCTCATAAGCTTTTTTTGACTTTTCAAGCCAAACAGATAATTAACTTTACTTACATATTGATGTAGTCACTTTTAGCAACCTCCCAAGATGATTCTCCCAATGACTCACAGGCTCTTGCTCATCACATATTGGGGCACATAATCATTGGGTAATACACCTGAGAAGTGGCAATTTGCATCCTTGTGATCTGGTCGGTAGTATCCTCAGGCATCCTTTTGATATACGAGGTTCTTGAGTTCTCGAGCTATTCCCTTCATACCGAACCCCCCTTTTGTCAAGCCCATAAGAAGTCTTACCTTCTAAGGACTTTAGTATGATCCAAACACCTCAACTTAGGACTCCTACATCCACAATGACTATGTCAACAATAGAATCATTGGTCCTACAATTATATTACAAATAAAATACTCATTTCAAGTAAGACTCTATTGGATAAGAACATCCAACTAATTCAATCCCACTAAGAGTACACTACTTACCTCCATAAATACATGGCTCAGGTCCATTATTCAGGTACTCTTTTACGTGCAAATTTCAACATATATCTTCATATATATTCCCCTTCTGACTTAATCATCGGAGGGGCGATGGGGATACACCTTATTGCCTTCGTTGCAGGTACCAGAAGGCCTCGTTCATGCCCTTTCTCAGTCCTCGTGCTCGAGAAATCTATCGGGTATGATTTTTGGTAGCATTAGTGGCATCGTATGTGGGGAACCGCTACCAAAAGCCATGGTGAATACACGATCAGGTCTTCCTCCATGAAACTCGTCCATTACGAACCATCCTCCAACTCCTTAAAAAGAATCAACAGAAATACCAATGCCCCAACCAACAGTTGTTACCACTAGAGCATTCAAGGAACATCGTCAACAACTTATTAGCTTGACTCAGCTGCTGAACCCAAGAACCACACCTACACCACCGACCTCGGCACTAGAAAGCAAATTCATGGCCGATGCCTGAGCTCGACGTTTTCATTTTTATTGTTCTTGTTGTTGGGACCTCGGTTATACAGCTCACGCCCTCGACCTCGAGGTTGGTCACTTGAACATCGTAGGAGGCTAGTTCGCGTGGACGTACCAGTAGAGCTCAAGCTCAATCCTAACATAAAAGTTACTCGTGGAATGACCACAACCTAAAGCTTTATTGCAAGTAGCTGTCCTATCCCCAGGTATGTAGATTGCTTAATTTGTGTCCTTTTAGCCTTGCGTGCTCTTAAGTAGATTATTTTTATAATTCATGCCAAGTTGTCCTTAAGCACTTACTTTATTATGATTTAGCAATTTGCTTTTAATTATTGCTTTGTCTTGTGGACATATATTTGTATCAAAAGCCCTATCACAAGAAGGCACCATCAAATGCCCTGTCATGAGCAGGTACCAAAGCCTTACCCCCAGTGCCAGCCTTGGCCTAAGGCAAGTGAGGCCACTGCCTTGGGCCTCATCTCTTTGGAAAAAAAAAAATAAATTCAAATCCATGAAGTTTACCAGAAGACAACACAGTTCTTGACATGGGTCTGCTGCTGTTGGCCCTCTTAAGTCTTTTCACCATATAAACTCAATATCATGAGCTAAAATTTATATATTTATATCAAGATAATGATCTGGTGTTCATCCCTTCAACAAGATCAAGGTTTTACAATTCTGGTCACGTTTTTTGCTCTTACGTAAGTGTACTTATAGAGAATATTTAAGGTAAGGAGTAAAAGAGAGGGAATGGATTGTTGTTGGATCTTGTGGTGCGATGATGACGACTTCAGACCAGGTTCTCTTTTTTCTCTCTCTAAAACAATACGGCTTCTCTCTCTGAAACATAGAGATTTTGGAAGATTATTGAGTGACCACGTTTTAAGGTTTTAGTGGTTAGATTCCACTGATCATTTCTGTAATTGGCTAAAATCAACTAGATTAACACTGAACATGTATCTTGCTAATGTCAAAGAAAAAAGGATTAAGGTGATAGCAAGTCAAATTAGGATCAAACATTGCTTTTATTAGATGAATGGAAGTTTATAGTTTTTGGGAGATCCAGTGTTTCTGGTCACTTTCACTATTATATTCTTGATGAATATATCTACATTTTTTTCTCTCCTTTTGATTTTAATTGGTTAGGTAAGTAAGAATCCGTCCATAAATAATTTGTAAAATGCAGACTTTTTGATATCTTCTTGAATATTTGTCCATAAACTTTCCTTTTTGATTTTAGATATTTATATATCTTTAGACTTGTAAAATAAATTTTGTGTTGAGGGAGCCCATAATAATTAAATGCTTAGGGCCTCTAAATTCTCAAGGTCGGCCCTGCTTCTCCCGCACTAGCATCAAAAGCCCTGTCACATGCAGGTACAAAAGCCCTGTCACATGCAGGCACCAAAACCCTGTTACGAGCATGCACTATCAAAAGCCCCATCACGAGCAAGCACCAAAGCCTTGTCCCGCGCAAGTATCAAAACCTTGTCACGCGCATGCATCAAAACCCTGTCACGCACAGGCATTAAAGCCCTGCCCCATGCAAGCACTCAAAGCCTTGCCCCTCGCAAACACTCTAAGCCTTGTTGCGTGCAAGCACCTCAAAGTCTTACTCCGAGTAAGTACTCTAAGCCTTGACTCGCGCAAGCACATCAAAACCCTGCCTAGAGTAAGGACAAGCCTTACCCCGCGCAAGTACTCTAAGCCTTGCCACAGGTAAGCACATTTGAGTCCCACAATGCATCGAGTAAAAACCCGACCACTGGTCTATCCCTAACTTGTCAGGCTCAACCTATTCTCAAATCCATGGGAATAGAGCTCGAGATATCATTTCACGTTGGGCTCGGGGGCCTGTCCTCGAGCTCAATACAATGTCAAATCTCAGCCACTAGAGCTCCGGATAATTGTGTCAGATTGAGCTCAGGGCCTATCTTTGAGCTCAATCCATCGTCAAATCCTAACCATAAGAGCTCGGGATAAGTTTCTCACATTAGCTCGAGACTATCCTGGAGCTCAATACACTGTCTAATCCCAGACGTAAGGGCTCGGGATAATTATCGCACATTAAGTTCGGGCTATGTCTCCTATATGAACCATTGTTTATTCGTCAAGCTCATTCTTTTCAAATTTTTTAAACAAAGCTCGAGGTCAAGCTCTTCAACTTCACATGGTGGGGTCAAGCCCTTGCTTTAGAATTTTTCAACGCTCTAAGTTGAGCTCCTTGAATTCATATCTCCAAAAGCTCAGGTCGAGCTGTTTCACTTGAAGTCTTTGACAAGCTCCAGGTCGAGCTCTTTCATTTTTAAATTTTAATAAAGCTCGAACTCTAGCCCTTCTTTTCAAATTTTAAACAAAGTAGGATCCATCCCTTACCTTAAAACTTGTTCGAGGTTGAGCTCTTTCATTTTAAATTTTGGTAAAGCTCGAGGTCGTGCTCATTCATACCAAAAGCCTTTACAAGGTAGGGATCAAGCCCTTCCTTTCAAAATTTA